>NC_052329.1:26711958-26814458 GCF_016432855.1 Salvelinus namaycush
AGAGGAGAGGAGGAGAGGGCGGGGAGAGGAGGAGATGGGGAGAAGAGAGGATGGGGAGAGGAGGGATGTGGGAGAGGAGGGATGAGGAGAGGATGGGGAGAGGAGGGGTGGGAGAGGAGAGGATGGGTAGAGGAGAGGATTGGGGAGAGGAGAGGATGGGGAGAGGAGGGATGGGGAGAGGAGAGGATGGGGAGAGGAGAGGATGGGGAGAGGAGGGATGGGGAGAGGAGTTGGGGAGAGGAGAGGATGGGGAGAGGAGAGGATGGGAGAGGATGGATGGGAGAGAGGAGAGGATGGGGAGAGGAGGATTGGGGAGAGGAGAGGAGATGAGGAGAGGATTGGGGAGAGGAGAGGATGGGGAGAGGATGGATGGGGAGAGGATGGGGAGAGGAGGGGATGGGGAGAGGAGAGGATGGGAGATGAGGGATGGGGAGAGGAGGATTAGGGAGAGGAGGGATGGGGAGAGGAGGGATGGGGAGAGGAAAGGAGAGGATGGGGAGAGGATGGGGAGAGGAGGGGATGGGGAGAGGAGAGGATGGGGAGAGGAGAGGATGGGGAGAGGAGGAATGGGAGAGGGAGAGATTGGGAGAGGAGAGAGGATGGGGAGAGAGAGGATGGGAGAGGAGAGATGGGGAGAGGAGAGGATGGGGAGAGGAGGGCAGAAGAGAGAGGAGAGGATAGAAGAAGAGGAGAGGAGATGGGAGGCAGAGGAGAGAGGAGGAGAGGAGACGAGAGAGAAGAGATGAAGGGAGGGAGAGGAGAAGGGAGGAAAGGAGAGGGGAAGCAGAGGAGATGGTGGGGTAGGAATAGGAGGGGAAAGGAGAGAGGACCTGTGCAGTCTGTTGAACCCAGGTAGTCTGTTCAGTGTGCAACAGTGTGAACACGGTCTACATTTAGCAGGAGGTTGTTTCTGTAAACTCTGCTATATAGGAATCAGTTGTCTGAACAGCTTGGCCATTGAACCACATCAGATTGCTCATTACTCCCCCCCCCCTCTCTCACCCTCTTTCTCTCTCACACTTTTTCTTTCTTCACGTTTTTCCGCGCTCTCTCTCTTTTGCTAGATCTGCTATTAGTTATTTTTTTCCATTTTTTTCTTCTGTTACTTCTGTTACCTGGAGGGTTTCTGACCCTATTTTATGTCTTTCTCCATGCCCACCAATCAAGATGGAGCCTCTGTACAGTGTGTTCTCTGTATGTATCACGTGCTACTAGTCGGCCAATTAATTGCCTGTTGACCTTCAAGAATATAAATATTGATTGTTGGGTGATCGGTACAGTATGCCCCTTCCCCTCCACTTTCCATCCAGCATTGGATTTTACATTACAACTCCAATACCCTTTTATAATACAATCACAGTCTCTTAGAGGGAAAAAGCCTCCTCTCTCTTACTGAACTGGCAATCATGCCTGTTAATCTCATACCCCCTCTCTCTTGTCCCTTACCCTCCATTCCTCCTCTCCCCTCCCTCCCTCACTCTCCCTCCCCTCCATCTCCTCCCTCCCTTCCTCTCCAGCTGGTGGGGGGCGAGTTGACTTGAACAGAACTCATTACATATAAACCATAGCTCTACTGGTGAGTAGTACATATAAACCATAGCTCTACTGGTGAGTAGTACATATAAACCATATCTCTACTGGTGAGTAGTACATATAAACTATATATTTACTGGTGAGTAGTACATATAAACCATATCTCTACTGGTGAGTAGTACATATAAACCATATCTCTACTGGTGAGTAGTACATACAAACCATATCTCTACTGGTGAGTAGTACATATAAACCATATCTCTACTGGTGAGTAGTACATACAAACCATATCTTTACTGGTGAGTAGTACATATAAACCATATCTTTACTGGTGAGTAGTACATACAAACCATATCTCTACTAGTGAGTAGTACATATAAACCATATCTTTACTGGTGAGTAGTACATATAAACCATATCTTTACTAGTGAGTAGTACATACAAACCATATCTCTACTAGTGAGTAGTACATATAAACCATATCTCTACTGGTGAGTAGTACATATAAACCATATCTCTACTGGTGAGTAGTACATATAAACCATATCTTTACTGGTGAGTAGTACATACAAACCATATCTCTACTAGTGAGTAGTACATATAAACCATATCTTTACTGGTGAGTAGTACATATAAACCATATCTCTACTGGTGAGTAGTACATATAAACCATATCTCTACTGGTGAGTAGTACATACAAACCATATCTCTACTGGTGAGTAGTACATATAAACCATATCTCTACTGGTGAGTAGTACATACAAACCATATCTTTACTGGTGAGTAGTACATATAAACCATATCTTTACTGGTGAGTAGTACATACAAACCATATCTCTACTAGTGAGTAGTACATATAAACCATATCTTTACTGGTGAGTAGTACATACAAACCATATCTCTACTAGTGAGTAGTACATATAAACCATATCTCTACTGGTGAGTAGTACATATAAACCATATCTCTACTGGTGAGTAGTACATATAAACCATATCTTTACTGGTGAGTAGTACATACAAACCATATCTCTACTAGTGAGTAGTACATATAAACCATATCTTTACTGGTGAGTAGTACATATAAACCATATCTCTACTAGTGAGTAGTACATATAAACCATATCTTTACTGGTGAGTAGTACATACAAACCATATCTTTACTGGTGAGTAGTACATATAAACCATATCTTTACTGGTGAGTAGTACATACAAACCATATCTCTACTAGTGAGTAGTACATATAAACCATATCTTTACTGGTGAGTAGTACATATAAACCATATCTCTACTAGTGAGTAGTACATATAAACCATATCTTTACTGGTGAGTAGTACATACAAACCATATCTCTACTAGTGAGTAGTACATATAAACCATATCTCTACTGGTGAGTAGTACATATAAACCATATCTCTACTGGTGAGTCGTACATATAAACCATATCTCTACTGGTGAGTAGTACATATAAACCATATCTCTACTGGTGAGTAGTACATATAAACCATATCTCTACTGGTGAGTAGTACATATAAACCATATCTCTACTGGTGAGTAGTACATATAAACCATATCTCTACTGGTGAGTAGTACATATAAACCATATCTCTACTGGTGAGTAGTACATATAAACCATATCTCTACTGGTGAGTAGTACATATAAACCATATCTCTACTGGTGAGTAGTACATATAAACCATATCTCTACTGGTGAGTAGTACATACAAACCATATCTCTACTGGTGAGTAGTACATACAAACCATATCTTTACTGGTGAGTAGTACATACAAACCATATCTCTACTAGTGAGTAGTACATACAAACCATATCTTTACTGGTGAGTAGTACATATAAACCATATCTTTACTGGTGAGTAGTACATACAAACCATATCTCTACTAGTGAGTAGTACATACAAACCATATCTTTACTGGTGAGTAGTACATATAAACCATATCTCTACTAGTGAGTAGTACATATAAACCATATCTTTACTGGTGAGTAGTACATATAAACCATATCTCTACTAGTGAGTAGTACATATAAACCATAACTTTACTGGTGAGTAGTACATATAAACCATATCTCTACTAGTGAGTAGTACATATAAACCATATCTTTACTGGTGAGTAGTACATATAAACCATATCTCTACCGCAGAAACCTGCCCACATTCTGGTTCACTCTCTCCACCTGCCCATTACTCTTGGGGTGAACACCTGAGGTAAGGCTGATCGAGACCCCCAGACGTTCCATGAACGCCCTCCAGACTCTCGAAGTGAACTGGGGACCTCGATCAGACACTATATCCTCAGGCACCCCGTAGTGCCGGAAGACGTGTGTAAACAAGGCCTCCGCAGTCTGTAGGGCCGTAGGGAGACCAGGCAGAGGGAGGAGACAACCAGGATCGTGGTGTTTCCCTGTGAGAGAGGAAGATCGGTCAGAAAATCCACGACAGGTGTGACCAAAGCCGTTGTGGAACGGGTAAGGGATGTAGCTTCCCTCTGGGTAGGTGTCTAGGAGCATTACACTGGGCGCAAGCCGAGCAGAAGAAAACATAAACCCTCACGTCCTTTGCCAAGGTAGGCCAACAGTACTTCCCACTCAGACAGCGCACCGTCCGACCGATCCCCGGATGACCAGAGGAGGGTGACGTGTGGGCCCAATAGATCAACTGGTCACGGACAGCAGATGGAACGTACAGTGTCCCGACGGGACACTGGAGGGGAGCAGGCTCTGTACGTAACGCCTGCTCAATGTCCGCATCCAGCTCCCACAAGACCGGCGCTACCAGGCAGGAGGCCAGGAATATGGGAGTCTGATCCATGGGCCGCTCCTCTGTGTCATACACCCGGGACAGTGCCTCTGCCTTCACATTTTGGGAACCTGGTCTGTAGGACAGGGTGAACACAAAACGGGTAAAAAACGGGCCCTAACCACAGCCAACAGCTCCCGGTCCCCCACATCATAGTTCCGCTCCGCCGGGCTGAGCTTCTTCGAGAAGAAAGCACAGGGGCGGAGCTTCGGTGGCGTGCCCCAGCACTGAGAGAGTACGGCTCCTATCCCAGCCTCGGATGCGTCCACCTCCACTATGAACGCCTAAGAGAGATCCAGATGGGCCAGCACGGGAGCCGAGGTAAACAGAGCCCATAGGTGCCCAAAAGCCCTGTCCGTCTCAGCCGACCACTGCAAACGTACAGGACCCCCCTTCAGCAGTGAGGTAATGGGAGCAGCCACCTGGCCAAAACCCCCGATAAATCTCTGGTAGTAATTGGCAAACCCTAAAAACCGCTGCACCTCCTTTACCGTGGTGGGAGTCGGCCAATTACGCACGGCTGAAATGCGGTCACTCTCCATCTCCACCCCTGAGGTGGAAATGCGATACCCTAGGAAGGAGACGACCTGCTGAAAGAACAGGCATTTCTCAGCCTTGGCGTACAGGTCATGCTCCAACAGTCGTCCAAGCACCCTGCGCACCAGGGACACTCTGCGTGTAGCAGAGTATATCAGAATGTCATCGATATACACCACTACACCCTGCCCATGCAGGTCCCTGAAAATCTCGTCTACAAAGGATTGGAAGACTGATGGAGCATTCATCAACCCGTACGGCATGACGAGGTACTCATAATGCCCTGAGGTGGTACTGAACGCCGTCTTCCACTTGTCTCCCTCCCGGATACGCACCAGGTTGTAAGTGCTCCTGAGATCCAGTTTAGTGAAGAAGCGCGCCCCGTGCATTGACTCAATCGCCGTGGCGATGAGAGGTAGCGGGTAACTGTACCTCACTGTGATTTGATTAAGACCTCGATAGTCAATACACAGGCGCATACCTCCCTCCTTCTTCTTTACAAAAAAGAAACTTGAGGAGGCGGGTGAAGTGGAGGACCGAATGTACCCCTGACGCAGGATTCTGAGACATATGTCTCCATAGCCGCCGTCTTCGCTTGTGACAGGGGATACACATGACTCCTGGGAAGTGCGGCGTCTACCAGGAGATGTATCGCACAATCCCCCCGTCGATGGGAGGGTAATTGAGTCGCCTTCTTTTTGGAGAAGGCGAGAGCCAAATCGGCATATTCGGGGGGGGCTGCGCACGGTGGAGACCTGGTCTGGACTTTCCACCGTGGTAGCACCAACGGAAACCCCCACACACCTCCCCGAGCACTCTCGCGACCGCCCCGTGAGAGCCCTCCTTTGCTATGAAATAGTGGGGTCATGACGAGCTAACCAGGGAAGGCCTAGTACCATGGGAAACGCAGGAGAGTCCATGAGGAAGAGACTGATTCTCTCCTCGTGACCCCCCTGCGTCACCATGCCCAGGGAGATGGTGGCTTCCCTAATTAACCCGGACCCTAATGGTCGACTATCCAGAGCGTGTACCGGGAAGGGTCTACCACAGGAACAATGGGGATCCCTAAACTAAGGGCGAATGCTCTGTCGATAAAATTCACAGCCGCGCTTGCATCGACGAGAGCCTTATGCTGGGAATGCGGGGAAAACTCAGGAAAAAAAAACATGCACAAACAGGTGAACAACAGAGGGCTCTGGATGAAAGTGGTGCAGACTCACCTGGGGTGACGCCAGAGAGCCCTGCCTGCTGCCTTGACTCCCAGAGGCACCAACCCGGCACCGACCGGCAGTGTGCCCTCTGCGGCCACAGATGGTGCACGTGAAGGCCCCTCTTCCGGCCTCCCTATGCGCAGCCCCTCCCAGCTCCATTGGCACCGGAGCGGGGGTGCTGGAAGCGGGAACCGATAGAGCCCTCTCTGAACGTCTGCGGGTGACCAGCAGGTTATCCAACCGAATGGACAGATCCACCAGCTAGTCAAAGGTGATGGTGGCATCCCTGCAGGCCAACTCCCGACGGACATCCTCGCGCAGGCTGCATCGGTAGTGGTCGAAGAGGGCCCTGTCGTTCCATCCTGCTCCGGCGGCCAAGGTTTGAAATTCCAGGGCGAACTCCTGGGAGCTCCTCGTCCCCTGCCTCAGGTGGAAGAGACGTTGAACTCCTCGAAGTGGTCCAACGCCGCATCTCCTTCTCCCCACACGGCGTTTGCCCACTCCAGAGCTCTCCCCGAAAGGCACGAGATGAGGGCGGACACCCTCTCCCTTCCCGAGGGAGCTGCGTGAACGGTGGCCAGGTATAGGTCCAGCTGTAATAAGTACCCCTGGCACCGTGCTGCCGTCCCATCATACTCCCTGGGAAGGGAGAGACGCATCCCACTGGCACCGGATACAGGGGGGACGGGTAGTGGTAACTCCCTGTCTCTCCCAGCAATCCATGGTCTGGACAACGCAATCTTCGTGGCGCCGAGATGTTGCAGCATCGCCGAGTGTTCTCGGACGCGCTCCTCGACCCCTCGGACCGGGGTACCTGCTCCTGCTGACTCCATGGTCGGGTGTGGGATTCTGTTAGGTTGTGCGCTACTGGTATAGAAGTCAGGTGCAGGAGAGCAGAGAGTTGTGATCAGGCGCACACTTTATTTGGCAGAAGCAACAACAGACGGACGCAACTGCGTCAAAAAACCTCCAGCCAATGGCAAAAGTGAAAAGCGCGACAACAGCCACAATGATGCAAATGTTTAACAATTAAACATACTTCGGGTTAAACACGGTACCCGGGGAAAAACCAGCCTGGCGCGTCACACAAAACACGTAACAAAACAATCCCACACAAAGACATGGGGGGAACAGAGGGAATATATATGTAGTGTGATTAGGGAATGTAAACCAGGTGTGCGGGGAATCAAGACAAAACACATGGAACAATGAAAAGTGGAGCGGCGATGGCTAGAAGACCGGTGACGTCGACCGCCGAACGCCGCCCGAACAAGGAGAGGAGCCGACTTCGGCGGAAGTCGTGACAGTTTTCTAACATAAAAAACTGATTGGATTTGCAAAAAACATTAACATAAGGGAATTTCATATTTTTTTCACCCAACTTGTTAACCTTTTTTATTTTCATGTTCAAATCAAAACTAGACGTTGAACTGACGTGTGCCCTGTGGGGACCCAGTAACTCTAGTGTTTGATGTCTGACCTGTGGGGACCCAGTAACTCTAGTGTTTGACGTCTGACCTGTGGGGACCCAGTAACTCTAGTGTTTGACATCTGACCTGTGGGGACCCAGTAACTCTAGTGTTTGACGTCTGACCTGTGGGGACCCAGTAACTCTATTGTTTGATGTCTGACCTTTTGGGAACCAATAACTCTAGTGTTTGACGTCTGACCTGTGGGGAACCAGTAACTCTAGTGTTTGACGTCTGACCTGTGGGGACCCAGTAACTCTAGTGTTTGACGTCTGACCTGTGGGGACCCAGTAACTCTAGTGTTTGATGTCTGACCTTTTGGGAACCAGTAACTCTAGTGTTTGACGTCTGACCTGTGGGGAACCAGTAACTCTAGTGTTTGACGTCTGACCTGTGGGGAACCAGTAACTCTAGTGTTTGATGTCTGACCTGTGGGGAACCAGTAACTCTAGTGTTTGATGTCTGACCTGTGGGGAACCAGTAACTCTAGTGTTTGACCTCTGACCTTCCCTCTAAATCTGTAAGCAGATTATGACCACAAGTTGTTTTTCATTTCATTCACTTTTCAAGGTTTCAAGTTCATAAGCAGCTCTGTCTGAGGACTCATTCCTCCTGATGATGTAGTGCAGTATAATGGCTAAAGGACGAATGAGTCCTGATTAGAGTGATTAAAACCAGCCCAGGTCCGAACTGTGGAGACTGGTACAAGCTTTTGTGTGTGTGTGTGTGTGTGTGTGTGTGTGTGTGTGTGTGTGTGTGTGTGTGTGTGTGTGTGTGTGTGTGTGTGTGTGTGTGTGTGTGTGTGTGTGTGTGTGTGTGTGTGTGTGTGTGTGTGTGTGTGTGTGTGTGTGTGTGTGTGTATACAGGCTGGGATCAGAAGCAGGCTGTAGAGGGAGGTACAGAGAAAGGGTATTTGGGCTGTAAGGAGGAGGTACAACAGTAATGACTATTAATGTAGACTCTAATGTCTGGCCACCACAGCCCGTGTCTGGTGGAGGATTGTGGGTAATTAACAAAGAGATCAATAGCCTCAAGAGGAGAGTTTATCTACCACTACTCCAGATAGATAGGGAGAGGAGTCCTTAAAGAGGAGGAGAGGAGGGGAAGTAGAGGACTGAGAGGAACATTGGGATGGGAGAGGAGGGAGGAGATGAAAAGGAGAGGAGAGGAGCGGAGAGGAACAGCCTGGGAGAATGAGAGCGGGAGTGGCAGAGAATGAGAGGGAGTGGTGGAGAGAGTGCGAGGTAAAGAGAGGGATGACCAGAGTGGAAAGTGAATTAATTTGTCAGAAACAGACACAATAGTTACTATCATTATCCTTCTGGTGTGGATAGTGTTTGGTTGACATAAACCTGATAGATACAAGATAATCATTCCTCAGTGAGAGAAAGGCATTATTTTTCCTGATTATCTACAATGTGAAACATCAAATCGAGAGAGACAATCTGAAATTAGAAATGTAATGTTCGCACCTCGTAATTTTGATACTGTTTCTTTTGCAGCTTTCGCACCAGTAAAGGAATCGGCTACTCTGCACATTTCGTGGGCAACTGTCTGATCGTGACATCGCTGAAGTCTAAAGGCAAAGGCTTCCAGCACTGTGTCAAATATGACTTTCAACCTAGGAAGGTAAGAGATGCTTTGGCGGACGTCACTGTGCTTGTTTAATTGTACCATTTCAAACCGATACCAGAACCCAGGACCTGTGCCTTGCAAACACACGCGACTGCCCTGCTGAAAGGTTCTTAGACACTTGCGCTAACGAAACGCTAGCAGTTCGGCCGTGCAAGTGGAGACTACAAGGGTGACCAGGTTTCATCTGTTACCCTGGTAGTGATCAGTGATCAATGGTCAGTGTGCTTACACCAGCCCACAAGTCACATAGCTGATGATCAGTAGAGGGCTTATGCAGCAGTGTGCAGGTCCCATATGTGAGTGATGGTGTGTTGAGGTGCGGCTGATAGAATAGGATCATCAGTCTGCTGCTCTATAGAACTATGTTGATCTTGTCAGAATGTTATGGATGAGGCCTGACCACCAGCCTGTTGCCATATGAGTACTATCAGGAAAATCCCTTAATTATCTCTGTAGTTATATGTATTAAGTGTTTTAGGCTGTGTTTACACAGCCACCCTGTCCAAATCAGATTTTCTTTCTGTATCCAATCTTTTTTTCTGACTGTCCACACTCAATGTGACCCATATCAGATTTGCGCATTCACACTGATGTAGCCTCTGAAGTAGCACATAGAGGCAATGCTCATTTCCTGTTACTGTTCCTTTAAATGTGTCAAACTGCTTTGCTTTATCTTGGCCAGGTCGCAGTTGCAAATCAAATCAAATCAAATGTATTTATATAGCCCTTCTTACATCAGCTGATATCTCAAAGTGCTGTACAGAAACCCAGCCTAAAACCCCAAACAGCAAGCAATGCAGGTGTAGAAGCACGGTGGCTAGGAAAAACTCCCTAGAAAGGCCAAAACCTAGGAAGAAACCTTGAGAGGAACCAGGCTATGAGGGGTGGCCAGTCCTCTTCTGGCTGTGCTGGGTGGAGATTATAACAGAACATGGCCAAGATGTTCAAATGTTCATAAATGACCAGCATGGTCAGCAAGTCAGCACCTCAGGAGTAAATGCCAGTTGGCTTTTCATAGCCGATCATTAAGAGTATCTCTACCGCTCCTGCTGTCTCTAGAGAGTTGAAAACAGCAGGTCTGGGACAGGTAGCACGTCCGGTGAACAGGTCAGGGTTCCATAGCCGCAGGCAGAACAGTTGAAACTGGAGCAGCAGCACGGCCAGGTGGACTGGGGACAGCAAGGAGTCATCATGCCAGGTAGTCCTGAGGCATGGTCCTAGGGCTCAGGTCCTCCTAGAGAGAGAAAGAAAGAGAGTTATATGAACTTGTTCTCAACTGGCCTACCTGGTTAAATAAAGGTGAAATAAAAAAATAAAAATTTTGGGGTGGTGGTCATGGTTCAGCAAGTAACCCTTCAATAACCCTTCAGAGAAAAATGTTATCTGATCTGACTGTCCAGACAGAGGTCGCATATGGAGGATCGTGTTTGTATCAAGAATGGGATCCAAGTATAAATTGGATGTCAAAAGATGAGATTCCATTTAGTTTTGTGCTGTTTACACATTAAGGAAAAGATCCGATCGGCATCAGATTTGCAAATCATTGGCAAAAGACCTGAATTGGGCTGCCTGTGTAAACGCAGCCTCCAAGTAGGAGAGCTGATCTAAGATCGGTGCTGATCTAGAATCCATGTACTCTAATTCATTTTGATCTAAAAGTTTAATCAATCCTAAATCAGCACGGAGATGCTTGATGCATACAGCCTCTGGCATATAACAGTGACAGCGTCTTCCTACAACTTTAGAAGATCTTTACAGCAAACCTAGTATACCTGTGGTTTGGGAAAGGCATGTTGTATATGGAGTACTGAATTCTGCTGTGTTGGTTCAGTACATGTCATAATAGATCATATACAATGTGAGCAGTTTGACTTTATTAACAGATCATCAGGGACAGAAAATGCAGCGCAGTTGTTAGGATAGACAAACATCTGTCACAACAAACCACTCCAAAACAAGCCTAGCCAGTAGCTGACAGTGTCTCCAGTCTCAACAGACCAGGGAGAGAACATCATAACCTGTTCTGTTTAACACTCTCACAGGGACCTCCTCACAGGAACAGCTGGCTGTGCCGTGAGATGAGATGAGAGTGTAGAGAGGAATGGTAATGTAGCTTGGGATGTCTGACACCCTACCTGCCTCTCTCCCAGTAGAGATAACATGCTGGTTCAAGGCTGCTCTCAGTCATTTACAGCCTTCGGTTAAACAGCTGTCAGTAACAATGATGTGTCTGACATGGCACCCTATTCTGTACATAGTGCAACACTATGTAAGGAAATAAGTTCCCCCTCTCGTCCGCTCCTCTCTGCACCAGGTCAACGTTTCTATTAGTGAAGTCATCAGTGATCATTAAAGTAGAGGGCAGACTTTGATCTAAAGATATCCTCAAATCAATGATCTGCTTTCCTGGTGATTCAAAGTGATCTTAAAGAGGGCATTGCCTCTTAATCGTCAACTGGAGTAATCTGATCCACTCTGCCGTAGTCATGTTGATGATGTGTTTACATCCTGTTGATCTGCAGTAGATCAACATAGTGAGGGTTGCAGCTGTAACTGCTTCATCTAAAGCCCTACATTGAGATGATCCGTGTACAGGTTAGATTTTCGAATGTATCAGCGAACCACCTTGTGGATAACTCTATGGTCTGGAATACTGTGTTATCTATGCTATGCAGAATGTATGGATAACCGTATGGTCTGGAATACTGTGTTATCTATGCTCTGCAGAATGTATGGATAACCGTATGGTCTGGAATACTGTGTTATCTATGCTATACAGAATGTATGGATAACCATATGGTCTGGAATACTGTGTTATCTATGCTATGCAGAATGTATGGATAACCGTATGGTCTGGAATACTGTGTTATCTATGCTATGCAGAATGTATGGATAACCATATGGTCTGGAATACTGTGTTATCTATGCTATGCAGAATGTATGGATAACCATATGGTCTGGAATACTGTGTTATCTATGCTATGCAGAATGTATGGATAACCGTATGGTCTGGAATACTGTGTTATCTATGCTATACAGAATGTATGGATAACCATATGGTCTGGAATACTGTGTTATCTATGCTATGCAGAATGTATGGATAACCGTATGGTCTGGAATACTGTGTTATCTATGCTATGCAGAATGTATGGATAACCATATGGTCTGGAATACTGTGTTATCTATGCTATGCAGAATGTATGGATAACCATATGGTCTGGAATACTGTGTTATCTATGCTATGCAGAATGTATGGATAACCGTATGGTCTGGAATACTGTGTTATCTATGCTATACAGAATGTATGGATAACCATATGGTCTGGAATACTGTGTTATCTATGCTATGCAGAATGTATGGATAACCGTATGGTCTGGAATACTGTGTTATCTATGCTATGCAGAATGTATGGATAACCATATGGTCTGGAATACTGTGTTATCTATGCTATGCAGAATGTATGGATAACCATATGGTCTGGAATACTGTGTTATCTATTCTATGCAGAATGTATGGATAACCGTATGGTCTGGAATACTGTGTTATCTATGCTATGCAGAATGTATGGATAACCGTATGGTCTGGAATACTGTGTTATCTATGCTATGCAGAATGTATGGATAACCATATGGTCTGGAATACTGTGTTATCTATGCTATGCAGTAGGTCTGTGTAATACTGCCATTGTCTCTGCAATATGTATGAGGTCAGAGCTACTGAATCACATGATCCTATTTGGTCTCTAGGTGATCTGGGTGACTGCAATGCAAACACAATAGGCTGCGTTTAAAACCCTGTTCATACAGTGGGATTGAATGGGTTGTAGTTTCTAGTGTTATTATGTGTGGAACTGCATGCTCACTCACTCACTCACTCACTCACTCACTCACTCACTCACTCACTCACTCACTCACTCACTCACTCACTCACTCACTCACTCACTCACTCACTCACTCACTCACTCACTCACTCACTCACTCACTCACTCACTCACTCACTCACTCTCTCACTCTCTCTCTCACTCTCTCACTCTCTCACTCTCTCTCTCACTCTCTCTCTCTAACCCTCTCTCCTCTCTGTGTTTCAGTGGTACATGATCAGCATCGTCCATATCTACAACCGCTGGAGGAACAGTGAGATCCGTTGCTACGTCAACGGTCAGCTGGTCTCCTATGGCGACATGGCCTGGCACGTCAACACCAGCGATGTGAGAATGCTCCTCATTGCTGATTGATTGGTTGATTGATGCTTGATTGATTGACTGACTCTCCTGTCACTGCTTATTCCTGTTGTGACCTCTACAAGGTCGTGTTCAGTACGGCACAGAGGCACATTTTGAACAGTTTTGAAACATTTCTTATTGGACAAGTGGAATTATAATCTGTTTCACTCCGTTTTCCCCTGTTTTCATCCCCACTGAACACAGCCGTGGTGGTAGTAATATGTGTGGTTGTGATGGTTGTGTCTGTGATATTTGTGGTTTTGATGGTTGTGTTTGTGATATTTGTGGTTGTGATGGTTGTGTCTGTGATATTTGTGGTTGTGATGGTTGTGTCTGTGATATTTGTGGTTGTGATGGTTGTGTCTGTGATATTTGTGGTTGTGATGGTTGTGTCTGTGATATTTGTGGTTGTGATGGTTGTGTTTGTGATATGTGTGGTTGTGATGATTGTGTCTGTGATATTTGTGGTTGTGATGGTTGTGTCTGTGATATGTGTGGTTGTGATGGTTGTGTCTGTGATATTTGTGGTTGTGATGGTTGTGTCTGTGATATGTGTGGTTGTGATGGTTGTGTCTGTGATATGTGTGGTTGTGATGGTTGTGTCTGTGATATTTGTGGTTGTGATGGTTGTGTCTGTGATATTTGTGGTTGTGATGGTTGTGTCTGTGATATGTGTGGTTGTGATGGTTGTGTCTGTGATATGTGTGGTTGTGATGGTTGTGTCTGTGATATGTGTGGTTGTGATGGTTGTGTCTGATATTTGTGGTTGTGATGGTTGGGATGTTTGTGGTTGTGATGGTTGTGTCTGTGATATGTGTGGTTGTGATGGTTGTGTCTGTGATATGTGTGGTTGTGATGGTTGTGTCTGTGATATGTGTGGTTGTGATGGTTGTGTCTGTGATATTTGTGGTTGTGATGGTTGGGATGTTTGTGGTTGTGATGGTTGTGTCTGTGATATTTGTGGTTGTGATGGTTGTGTCTGTGATATGTGTGGTTGTGTCTGTGATATGTGTGGTTGTGATGGTTGTGTCTGTGATATTTGTGGTTGTGATGGTTGGGATGTTTGTGGTTGTGATGGTTGTGTCTGTGATATTTGTGGTTGTGATGGTTGTGTCTGTGTTATGTGTGGTTGTGATGGTTGTGTCTGTGATATGTGTGGTTGTGATGGTTGTGTCTGTGATATTTGTGGTTGTGATGGTTGTGTCTGTGATATGTGTGGTTGTGTCTGTGATATGTGTGGTTGTGATGGTTGTGTCTGTGATATTTGTGGTTGTGATGGTTGTGTCTGTGATATGTGTGGTTGTGTCTGTGATATGTGTGGTTGTGATGGTTGTGTCTGTGATATTTGTGGTTGTGATGGTTGGGATGTTTGTGGTTGTGATGGTTGTGTCTGTGATATTTGTGGTTGTGATGGTTGTGTCTGTGTTATGTGTGGTTGTGATGGTTGTGTCTGTGATATGTGTGGTTGTGATGGTTGTGTCTGTGATATGTGTGGTTGTGATGGTTGTGTCTGTGATATTTGTGGTTGTGATGGTTGGGATGTTTGTGGTTGTGATGGTTGTGTCTGTGATATTTGTGGTTGTGATGGTTGGGATGTTTGTGGTTGTGGTGTTTGTGTATGTAATGTTTGTGGCTGCAAGTACAGCATTTGATCATATGCCACAGTTTGAAATCATCAGAGCCTGGGGCTCTGGTCAAAAGTAGTGCACTATATAGGGAATAGGGTGCCATTTGGGGCACATACCAGAGATGCAAAAATCCTCTGTGGCGCTCATTGAGTTTCAGCGCTGTGACAGAGTTTACTCTTGGGAGCAGAGCTGCATTTTTCAAAGCTCCCATTTGAATAACCATTTATCAGGGAGATGTTTGAAGAGAGGAAGGCCGTAGAAGAAGAGACAGGAAGGGAGGATGACAAATTGAGAGAATAGCTTCATGTAATGTAGGAGAAAGATGAAGGCTGTTATCTGCAGAGTTAAGGATGGTGCTATCTACAGAGTTAGGGATGGTGCTATCTACAGAGTTAGGATGGTGCTATCTACAGAGTTAAGGATGGTGCTATCTACAGAGTTAGGATGGTGCTATCTACAGAGTTAGGGATGGTGCTATCTACAGAGTTAGGGATGGTGCTATCTACAGAGTTAGGGATGGTGCTATCTACAGAGTTAGGGATGGTGCTATCTACAGAGTTAGGGATGGTGCTATCTACAGAGTTAGGATGGTGCTATCTACAGAGTTAGGATGGTGCTATCTACAGAGTTAGGGATGGTGCTATCTACAGAGTTAGGATGGTGCTATCTACAGAGTTAAGGATGGTGCTATCTACAGAGTTAGGATGGTGCTATCTACAGAGTTAGGGATGGTGCTATCTACAGAGTTAGGGATGGTGCTATCTACAGAGTTAGGGATGGTGCTATCTACAGAGTTAGGGATGGTGCTATCTACAGAGTTAGGGATGGTGCTATCTACAGAGTTAGGGATGGTGCTATCTACAGAGTTAGGGATGGTGCTATCTACAGAGTTAGGGATGGTGCTATCTACAGAGTTAGGATGGTGCTATCTACAGAGTTAAGGATGGTGCTATCTACAGAGTTAGGGATGGTGCTATCTACAGAGTTAGGGATGGTGCTATCTACAGAGTTAGGGATGGTGCTATTTACAGAGTTAGGGATGGTGCTATCTACAGAGTTAGGATGGTGCTATCTACAGAGTTAGGGATGGTGCTATCTACAGAGTTAGGGATGGTGCTATCTACAGAGTTAGGATGGTGCTATCTACAGAGTTAGGGATGGTGCTATCTACAGAGTTAGGGATGGTGCTATCTACAGAGTTAGGGATGGTGCTATCTACAGAGTTAGGGATGGTGCTATCTACAGAGTTAGGATGGTGCTATCTACAGAGTTAGGGATGGTGCTATCTACAGAGTTAAGGATGGTGCTATCTACAGAGTTAGGGATGGTGCTATCTACAGAGTTAGGGATGGTGCTATCTACAGAGTTAGGGATGGTGCTATCTACAGAGTTAGGATGGTGCTATCTACAGAGTTAGGGATGGTGCTATCTACAGAGTTAGGGATGGTGCTATCTACAGAGTTAGGGATGGTGCTATCTACAGAGTTAGGGATGGTGCTATCTACAGAGTTAGGGATGGTGCTATCTACAGAGTTAGGATGGTGCTATCTACAGAGTTAAGGATGGTGCTATCTACAGAGTTAAGGATGGTGCTATCTACAGAGTTAAGGATGGTGCTATCTACAGAGTTAGGGATGGTGCTATCTACAGAGTTAGGGATGGTGCTATCTACAGAGTTAAGGATGGTGCTATCTACAGTGTTAGGGATGGTGCTATCTACAGAGTTAGGGATGGTGCTATCTACAGAGTTAGGGATGGTGCTATCTACAGAGTTAGGGATGGTGCTATCTACAGAGTTAGGGATGGTGCTATCTACAGAGTTAGGGATGGTGCTATCTACAGAGTTAGGGATGGTGCTATCTACAGAGTTAGGGATGGTGCTATCTACAGAGTTAGGGATGGTGCTATCTACAGAGTTAGGATGGTGCTATCTACAGAGTTATGATGGTGCTATCTACAGAGTTAGGGATGGTGCTATCTACAGAGTTAGGGATGGTGCTATCTACAGAGTTAGGGATGGTGCTATCTACATAGTTAGGGATGGTGCTATCTACAGTGTTAGGGATGGTGCTATCTACAGAGTTAGGATGGTGCTATCTACAGAGTTAGGGATGGTGCTATCTACAGAGTTAGGGATGGTGCTATCTACAGAGTTAGGGATGGTGCTATCTACAGAGTTAGGGATGGTGCTATCTACAGAGTTAGGGATGGTGCTATCTACAGAGTTAGGGATGGTGTTATCTACAGAGTTAGGGATGGTGCTATCTACAGAGTTAGGGATGGTGCTATCTACAGAGTTAGGGATGGTGCAATCTACAGTGTTAGGGATGGATGGGGTGTGTGTAGTGGATATTATTATAACACACGGCAGGGGCTACACGTACATGTTTATAAGGGCAAACACACACACTATGGGCTATGGTCAAAGGTAGTGCACTACATACAGAATAGGGTGCCATTTGGAATGCAGACCTAAGTGTCTGCCAGCCTTCCTTTTTCTCTGAGTGGCAATCTATTAGAGGCCCTGTAAATCATGCACTCTCATAATTATCCTATTTGCCCATTCAAAAGCTGTCATCAGTTTTTTTGTCTGTTAATTGCTCTGATGCTCAGCTGTCTTTGAAGTTTGGATGATGTTGTAACCTCTCTGAGTCTGCTGGAGGATTTAGAAGACATGACCCTATCCTCTCATCTCTGTCTCAGTGTCCGTATAATGGCCCTAACCATTTCCCAGAGCCATATATAGAGAGAAAGTTTGGTCATTGTGGTTTATGTTTGAACGTTATATATATATCCTTCTTTGTATCATTTTACAGAGCTATGATGAACCCTATTTTTCTCTCTCTGTGTCCCTGTACAACCCTGATCCTCTCCTCTCCCCTCTCTCTGTCTCCTCTCTCTCTCTCTCTCTCTCTCTCTCTCTCTCTCTCTCTCTCTCTCTCTCTCTCTCTCTCTCTCTCTCTCTCTCTCTCCTCCCTCTCCCGCTACAGACCTATGATAAACCCCCTGCTCTGTGTGCTCGTGTACTGACCCTCTCCTCTCCCTCTACAGAGTTATGATAAGTGCTTCCTGGGTTCGTCAGAGACAGCTGATGCTAACAGGGTATTCTGTGGTCAGCTGGGGGCCATCTATGTGTTCTCTGAGGCTCTCAACCCAGCTCAGATATTTGCCATTCATCAGCTGGGAGCGGGCTATAAGGTATGTACTGGGCTGACTGAATTAGGTTGCTGATAGGTTAGCTCAGGATATGAATAACTTTAATGGTACATGCACAACGTCAGCTACACATATCAATCTGTGAAATCAATGCTGCTTGCCACAGTTCCCTGCTACCTGGTGTCTCTATCCAAAGTGCTTTGTTTGCATGTGTCATGTGTTCTAACACTGTATAGACTGAATGCACAGTGTTTTGTTCCCTGGCTGCCTCTGAAACTATGGTTTGGACTGTTGAACAGACCCAGACATACTTGAACGCTGTGTCTGTCGTTGATCCAGTGTAGGTTGGGACCATAGTTAGTCATAGCCTGTCTCATTCAGTCTGTCAGAAGACACCGACAGACAGGGCAGTCTAACAGGGAATAGGAGACACCAACAGACAGGGCAGTCTAACAGGGAATAGGAGACACCGACAGACAGGGCAGTCTAACAGGGTATAGATGACACCCACTTCCGTTGTTGCTGGGTTTTATTAGTATGTCCTGTCTGCATGTAATAGTGGAGTTGACAGAGAGAAGCTGGCTGTAGAGGCCTGCAGACTGAGCCTTACTCTACCAGGCCCCAGGAGGTTGTTAACTAGCGGATATGGGATCATAATAGCCCCAGTGTGTGTCTGGTCTACTGAGCCTGGTACAGTGTATACTCTGCTTGTTATCTCAGCTATCTACATCTCTTCATGAGAGAGAAGCTCCACTATTTCAGTTCAGTGTACGTCTCATCTATTTCAGTGTAGGCCTCATCTCTCTCCATCTGAATCATCATGTCTGTAGCTAGAAGAGGGATGTGTCTCGCCTCTCATCACTCCTCTATGTTTGTGGCCGTTCATTCATTATTCACTCCTCCATTGAGAGGACTTTCCTGATTTACTGATTAATAACATACCAATTGACGATGCATTGATTGATTAATTGAGCTCCTCTCTCACCTGCCATCCTTAATGGATTGGTTACATTAAGACTGAGTGACTCTGTTATCGATCAGCAACATGTTCCATTAATATATAAATATGACACTACTGCTACTGCTGCTGAGGTATGGATGGCACCTCCAGTTTAGTAGAAGAATGAGTCATGATACAATACCTTATCACTTCTCACTTCTCCGTCTGTCCCTATCTCTCTCTGCCTTTCTCCCATCTCTCTTTCTCTTCTCCCTCTCTCGGTCTCTCTCCCTCTATCCCTCTCTCTGTCTGTCTCTCTATTCCTCCCCTCTCTGTAGAGTACGTTTAAGTTTAAGTCGGAGAGTGACATCCACCTGGCGGAGCACCATAAGCAGGTCCTGTATGATGGGAAGCTGGCCAGCTCCATCTCCTTCACCTACAACGCCAAGGCTACAGACGCCCAGCTCTGCCTGGAGTCATCACCCAAGGAGAACGCCTCCATCTTCGTCCACTCACCCCACGCCCTCATGCTACAGGTTAGTTTCACTACATGTCCTTATCCAGGTACAGATGCTGTCAAATATATTGGCACCCTTGCACTTTACAATTTAGTGCAATGGAGCACAATTATCTGTTTTCTCTTTTTAAAAATGATATAATTTTTATCGAAAAGTTTTTTCAATTTCAACAAATTTTACAAGAAATAGTGAATCGTGCAAGGGTGCCAATATATTTGACCGGTAACTGTAAGTCTCACCCCATGTCCTTATAAAACAGGTTCGTCTCACCCCATGTCCTTATTACTGTATATACGTCTAATTAAGTTACAGTAAACTAACACTGTATTGTTCCCTGGTAGGATGTGAAGGCCATAGTGACCCACTCCATCCACAGTGCCATCCACTCAATAGGAGGGATCCAGGTGCTGTTCCCTCTCTTCTCCCAGCTGGACTACCATCAACCCAATGCCCAGCACAACTACCAGCACCATGAGACCCAGCTGGAGACTACCGTCTGGTGAGTGCATGAAGTTTCTGACATCTTCAAGTAAGTGTCTGAGTCTTCTACTATGAGAATGTTGAGAATGAACTTTCTAATTTACCCCGTCTTGCTGATCCTTGTCCTGAAGGTCCAGTGTTGTCCTTATCAGAGCGCTCCAATGAGCCCTGTTCCAATCAGAGCTCAGCCATAATCCTGATTTAGCTCAGTGACAGAGACCACACTGGGGAGAAACACACACAGCAGCTCTGAGTCAGGCTCTGCTCTGCCTCTGGCCCTCTATCTGGTGCAGCCAGGGCTAAGCCTACTGGGTAGTGTAGTCCCAGCCCTGCCCTGGGTTAAGCCTGATGGGTAGTGTTCCATCCCATACCAGCCCAGCCAAGCCAGCTAGTGAACTCTGAGTGACTGCCTATTCCAGTGAGTCTACCACTAAACTAACTGATGACTTAACCTTAACGCAGGGATGCAAAGTTAGGACCCAAACATATGATATGTGATGTGTGATTAACTCTACAATTAACTCTGTAAATTTAAGATTTCCAGATTGTCCTACTAAATTGTGAACGTAAATTAAATCAAACAGTTACTCTATAAATGAGGAATGCATTTACTCAAATCAACTAACAGATGTATTAGTGACTAATGAATTAACACTCAATTACAGTATACATGAAATACATTATACAGAATAAAAAAGGGTAAATGTCTTACAAATAAGACTTACGCGCTTATATGAGTCTTTTAGAATAACCTCTGAGGGAAAAAGTCTAATGTGTGCCTGTACACACATTGAGCTTGCAAACAAGGCCTCGATGAACCAAAAGAGACTCCGATCTTTGATCCTTGGTAAAACAGAAAATCACATAAATTAACATTTCTTTGCACTTTTCTGGGGGAAAACAAAAGGAAGAACATCACAACCGGATTCTAATCTAATTATCAAACTCGTAAATGTTAGTGTAACGACAGGGCACCAGGAAGCTGCCCAGTAACCGAAAGGTTGCTGGGTCGAATCCAAGAGCTGACAAGGTAAAAATCTGTCGTTCTGCCCCTGAGCAAGGCAGTTAACCCACCTTTCCCTGGGCGCCGAAGACGTGGATGTCGATTAAGGCAGCACCCTGCACTTCTCTGATTCAGAGGGGTTGGGTTAAATGTGGAAAACACATTTCAGTTGAAGGCGTTCAGTTGGGCAACTGACTAGGTATCCCCCTCCCTTTTCCCTTTTATCTGATAAGCGATCAGTCAATCATACAATTCTGACCAGTCTTTCTGAAAATACATTAAATCAGAACATGTACAGTACAACAAGACATATCAAACTGTTCAACTCTTTGAGCTCTCCAAACATGATAATAATACAAGGTCAGGTCCAATTTTAATCGCTTTCATCGCTTCTCCTGTACTTCATGGGAATGTCCTGCCCAGGGTTGAAGGTGCGAGCAAGGATGTACCTCACTCTTTGAAATGGTAAAACATGGTTATTTCTCTAGATTGAATAAACTACAGAACAAAATACAAACCCTCCAAACCAAAAAGTCCTGTGGTGTTGATGGTATCCGAAAGGAAATGATAAGATATACAGACCACAAATTCCAATTGGCTATACTTAAACTCTTTAACATCATCCTCAGCTCTGGCATCTTTCCCAATATTTGGAACCAAGAACTAATCACCCCAATACATAAAAGTGGAGACAAATTTGACCCCAATAACTGCCGGGGGATATGCGTCAACAGCAACCTTGGGAAAATCCTCTGCATTATCATTAATAGCAGATTTCCTCAGTGAAAACAATGTACTGAGCAAATGTCAAATGAGCTTTTTACCAAATTACCATACGACAGACCACGTATTCACCCTGCACACCCTAATAGACTAACAAACAAACCAAAACAAAGGCAATTTAAAAAAAGCTTTTGACTCAATTTGCCATGAGGGTCTGCTATACAAATTGATGAAAATCGGTGTTGGGGGTAAAACATACAACATTATAAAATCCATGTACACAAACAACAAGTGTGCAGTTAAAATTAGCAAAAAACAGACACATTTCTTTCCAGAGGGCTGTGGGGTGAGACAGGGATGCAGCTTGAGCCCCACCCTCTTCAACATATACAGTGCATTTGGAAAGTATTCAGACCCTTTCACTTTTTCCACAGGCTTATTCTAAAATGGATTGAATAAAAATAATTCCAGATCAATCTACACACAATACCCCATAATGACAAAGTGAAAACAGGTTTTTAGAAATGTTTGCAAATGTAGCTCGAAGGAATTGTCCGTAGAACTCTGAGACAGGATTGTGTCGAGGTACAGATCTTGAAAAGGGTATCACATTTTTTTGGCAGCATTGAAGGTCCCCAAGAACACAGTGGCCTCCATCATTGAAGAAGTGCGGAACCACCAAGACTCTTCCTAGAGCTGGCCGCCTGGCCAAACTGAGCAATCGGGGGAGAGGGGCCTTGGTCAGGGAGGTGACCAAGAACCCAGTGGTCACTCTGACAGAGGTCCAGAGTTCTTCTGTGGAGATAGGAGAACTTTCCAGGACAACCATCTCTGCATCACTCAACCAATCAGGCATTTATGGTAGAGTGGCCAGACGGAAGCCACTCCTCAGTAAAAGGCACATGACAGCCCACTTGGAGTTTGCCAAAAGGTGCCTAAAGCACTCTCAGACCATGAGAAACAAGATTCTCTGGTCTGATGCGCCACCTCCCGGGTGGCGCAGTGGTCTAGGGCACTGCATCGCAGTGCTAGCTGCGCCACCAGAGTCTCTGGGTTCGCGCCCAGGCTCTGTCGCAGCCGGCCGCAACCGGGAGGTCCGTGGGGCGACGCACAATTGGCATAGCGTCGTCCGGGTTAGGGAGGGTTTGGCCGGTAGGGATATCCTTGTCTCAGTATGTAAAAATTTAATAAAATGTATGCACTCTACTGTAAGTCGCTCTGGATAAGAGCGTCTGCTAAATGACTAAAATGTAAAAAAAAATGATGAAACCAAGATTGAAATCTTTGGCCTGAATGCCAAGCGTCACGTCTGGAGGAAACCAGACACCGCTCATCACCTGGCTAATACCATCCCTACGGTGACGCATGGTGGTGGCAGCATCATGCGGTGGGGATGTTTTTCAGCAGCAGGGACTGGGAGACTAGTCAGGATCGAGGGAAAGATGAACGGAGCAAAGTACAGAGAGATCCTTGATGAAAACCTGCCCCAGAGCCCTCAGGAGCTCAGACTGGGGCGAAGGTTCACCTTCCATCTGGACAACAACCCTAAGCACACAGCCAAAATAATGCAGGAGTGGCTTCGGGACAAATCTCTGAATGTCTTTGAGTGTCCCAGCCAGATCCCGGACTTGAACCCGATTGAACATCTCTGGAGAAACCTGAAAATAGCTGTGCAGCAACGCTCCCCATCCAACCTGATAGAGCTTGAGAGGATCTGCAGAGAAGATTGGGAGAAACTCCCCAAATACAGGTGTGCCAAGTGTCATACATAGTAGTGTCATACATTTGCAAAAATTTCTCCAAACCTGTTTTTGCTTTGTCATTATGGGGTATTGTGTGTTGATTGATGAGGGAAAAAACGATTTAATCAATTTTAGAATAAGGCTGTAACATAACAAATTGTGGAAAAAGTGATTCTACAACCACCTAAAAGGAAGCAATTCCCAAACCTTCCATAACAAAGCCATCACATACAGACAGATTAACTTAGAGAAGAGTCCCCTTTAGCAAGCTGTTCTTGGGGCTCTGTTCACAAACATAAACAGACCCCACAGAGCCCCAGGACAGAAACACAATTAGACCCAACCAAAACATGACAAAAATATAATTACTTGATACTTTGGAAAGAATTTACCAATAAAACAGAGCAACATGGAATGCTATTTGGCCCTAAACAGTGAGTACATAGTGGCAGAATACCTGACCACTGTGACTGAACCCAAAAATTAAGGAAAGCTTTGACTATGTACAGACTCATTGAGCATAGCCTTGCTATTGAGAGAAGCCGCCATAGGCAGACCTGGCTCTTAAGAGGGATACCTAGTGAGTTGTCCAAATGAATGTATTCAACTGAAATGTGTTTTCTCTGAATCAGAAAGGTGCGGGGGGCTGCCTTAATTGACATCCATGTCTTCGGCGCCCGGGGGTTAACTGCCTTGCTTAGGGGCAGAACGACAGATTTTTACCTTGTCAGA
Source organism: Salvelinus namaycush (assembly GCF_016432855.1). NCBI lineage: Eukaryota > Metazoa > Chordata > Actinopteri > Salmoniformes > Salmonidae > Salvelinus > Salvelinus namaycush. Next base: position 26,736,301 of record NC_052329.1, read on the forward strand.
TCAGGGATTCAATCCAGCAACATTCCAGTTACTGGCCCAATGCTCTAACCACTAGGCTACCTGCCGCACCAAGAGAAGACAGTGTGTGCACACTACCCACAAAATGAGGTGGACACTGAGCTTCACTTCCGAACCTCCTGCCAAATGTATGACCATATTAGAGACACATACAGTATTTCCATCAGATTACACAGACCCACAAAGAATTCGAAGTCCAATTTTGATAAACTCACATGTCTGTTGGGTGAAATTCCACAGTGTGCCATAACAGCAACAAGATTTGTGAACTGTTGCCACAAGAAAAGGGCAACCAATGAAGAACAAACACCATTGTAAATACAACCCATATTTATGTTTTTTATTTCCCCTTTTGTACTTTAACCATTTGCACATTGTTACAACACTGTATATAGACATAATATGACATTTGAAATGTCTCTATTCCTTTGAAACTTCTGTGAGTGTAATGTTTACTGTTCATTTTTTATTGTTTATTTCACTTTTGTTTATTATCTATTTCACTTGCTTTGGCAATGCAAACATATGTTTCCCATGCCAATAAAGCCTGTTGAATTGAATTAATGCCATTAATCATGATTGACAACACGGTGTGCTGGCGCCAGCCAGTTGCAGACGTAGTCTGTATCCATAGTCTAAGAAGGTCATCATCTCTCCCCACTACACTGGCTCTTGTCCTGCAGAGCTGTGTGCTCATCACTGTGTCCTTGTGATTTGTCTGGGCCTGGAGAGAGTCCCTCTGGAGGATGGGAGGAAAGCGGATTAGCGAGTGTCAGAGAGAGCCTCTGTCATACTGCCAAGACACAGTCACTCTGCCAGGACAGGCTTTAACTGAGGGACCCACTACGAAGACAGTAACTGACCCCAATGCAGCAGTAAACAGCCCCTCCACTTCTTCTCAGAGGACACCATGTCTTTGGGATTAGAGACTGATAAAAGGACTAGGAGATGGGCTGGGGCTACAATATGAGGTTTGGAGCAGGGGCTAGGAGACTAGGCTGGGGCTAGGAGAGAAGGCTGGGTCTAGGAGATGAGGCTGGGGCTAGGGCTAGGAGAGAAGGCTGGGGGTAGGAGAGAAGGCTGGGGCTAGGAGATGAGGCTGAGGCTGGAGCTAGGAGAGAAGGCTGGAGCTAGGAGAGAAGGCTGGGGGTAGGAGAGAAGGCTGTGGCTAGGAGATGAGGCTGAGGCTGGAGCTAGGAGAGAAGGCTGGGGCTAGGAGAGAAGGCTGGGGGTAGGAGAGAAGGCTGGGGCTAGGAGATGAGGCTGAGACTGGAGCTAGGAGAGAAGGCTGGGGCTAGGAGATGAGGCTGGGCGCTAGGGATAGGAGATAAGGCTGGGGCTAGGAGATGAGGCTGGGAGCAGGGGCTAGGAGACGAGTCTGGGGCTAGGACATGAGGCAGGGAGCTGGGGCAAGGAGAGAAGGCTGGGGCCAGGAGAGGAGTCTGGGCCTAGGAGATGAGTCTGGGGCTAGGAGATGAGGCTGGGAGCTGGGGGGTTAGGATATACAGTCTCTAGTTGATTGCTGACTTCCTCAGAAGATGACCTTGAATTAGCCTATCCTCTGTCTGTCTCTCTGCCTCTCCAATTCTGCTGCTGCCTTATATAATTTTCCCTTTCGACTACCTGACTGGTAGGATATCAGAGGAACAAGGTTCACCTGGAGATGGTAAAGGAGAATCTACACTACTGAGACACAGACGCCCCAGGACCACCATAGTGTATGATATAATGATGGTATTGCACAGTAGAGGAGCAATTTATCTACATTTTGACACATTTGGCTTTTTATGTTAGCACTCCTTCACACCTCCTGATGTGTGTCCATATCCTTATAAACCTGTGTGTATGTGTGTTCCAGTGCCACCCTCCTGGTGTTCCTCGTTGACCTGTTGAAGAGCTCGGTGGCGATGCAGGAACAGATGCTGGGAGGGAAAGGATTCCTTGTAATCGGGTTTCTGCTGGAGAAGGTAGAAACTCTAACCTAAACCATAAAGCACACTGGAGATAAGGCTCTTTGTCATCTTCCATAGTTTTGAATGTATGTACTGCTTTGCTTTGATGTTGTGTCTATATGGGTTTTTAATGATCCAATCATTTCAATCAATCAATCAAAATCAATCAATTAAATCAATACATCATACCTTGTACCTCAAATGGCACGCTATTCCCCATATAGTGCACTACATTTGACCAAATCTACAGGGTTTGGTTTGGCCTAATAGAGCTCTGGTCAAAAGGTAGTGCACTATATAGGGAGTAGAGTGCATTTTAAGTTGACCCGTTCTTACTTTCTATGGTGTGCCAGGCAACAGCTGATGACAGTTATTTATAGATTGATATCTTTCAACCAATGTCCCTTAATACTCTGTAGTTCAAAAGCCTCTTTGCTCCTCACTCTCAGTCAAAGGATATCAGAAAAGGACCAGAATTAGATCCATGGTTCTGAAACAGACAGGGACACAACAGGGCATCAGCCAGTCAGACGGACTCTGTAATGCTGTTTGAAACATGGAGCCCAGTAGCCCTCGGACTGATAAGATCAAACTACAGATAAAAGAACAGAGCAGAGAGGCACGGAGGTGAGGAAGAGATTTGGAAGAAGAATCCACTTTGTGTTTTGAAGGGTATGTAGTCTCACTGCTTCCCCAGCCAGCCGCTGTCAGGCTGTGGCCAAAATGGCATCCTATTCCCAACATAGTGTACTTATTTTGACCAGAGCCCTATGGGGCCTCTTTGGACGCAGACAGACTGTCATGTAGCATCCTGACATCTATCCATCAGAGTCCAGCAGAGCCCAGATCTCAGGGCCAGGAACAGGTGGCTGTAACAGGGGCCAGACGGGGGAAGCACTTTATCCCTCTCTCTCTGTCTCTGTCTCTCTCTCTCTCCTCTCCCTCCCGCTGCCAACTCTCCCACACTCACACCATCCTACCATCTGGTTTAGATCTGTTTATACCACAGCTAGAATATTAGGAGAGACTACCTGTACCTGGTCAGGAGACATTTTGACAGACAACAATAATAACAGAAAGACTCTTGGATGCTCAGTCAAATGCTCTCAAACTTTGCTTTTTTGGTGAAATGTCTATACATCCCAGTTGATTACTTCAAAATGGTGAAATTCCTCGATGGCACTGCCCATGCTAAAACAGGCAAGTGAACCCTCTATTCAACTCTATGGTTGGCTTATTATATTATTGATTGATTGATTGGTTGACTTGGTTGATTGATTGATTGAGTATCCAGTGGTCTGACCATTCCCTGTGCCTCCAGTCCTCCAGGGTCCACATCACACGTGCTGTCCTGGAACAGTTCCTGTCCTTCGCTAAGTACCTGGATGGGTTAACCCATGGAGCACCACTCCTCAAACAGCTCTGTGACCACATCCTGTTCAACGCAGCCATCTGGATACACACCCCCGCCAAGGTAAGCCCTGCCCGACACCCCCGCCATGGTAAGCTCCATCCCCACACAATCTGGTTCCATGGTAACCCACCTGAGTTCTGACTCACTGAAGACTGTTTAGAGCATTACTCACTTCTACCATGATCCATTATGTAAGACAACAGGGTCCTGATATTAGTGGATATTTTCTCCTCTGTATTGAAGACTGCAGCACTGACTCAGGTTTACTGCCAGCTGTCACAATCAGCTCCTCAACCCTGAGAAGTATTGGAAGTTAAAGAGTGAAAACACATAATTACCCGTGGATGAGGCGGATCAGAGGAGCTGTGCTGGAGAGAGAGAGAGAGAGAGAGAGAGAGAGAGAGAGAGAGAGAGAGAGAGAGAGAGAGAGAGAGAGAGAGAGAGAGAGAGAGAGAGAGAGAGAGAGAGAGAGAGAGAGAGAGAGAGAGAGAGAGAGAGAGAGAGAGAGAGAGAGAGAGAGAGAGAGAGAGAGAGAGAGAGAGAGAGAGAGAGAGAGAGAGAGAGAGAGAGAGAGAGAGAGAGAGAGAGAGAGAGAGAGAGAGAGAGAGAGAGAGAGAGATTTTAGATATCTCCTCTCCGTTAGATGGAATAAAAACTGTAGAGGGACTGTGTAGGATTATTGTCCAGTCTATTGCTAATTACAGAGGCTGTATTAATGAGCCTGAACAGAGTGGAGAGAGAGGAGAGGGGGGTGATGAGAGGAGGCTGTTATAGTGTGTTCTAATGAGTGTGATGTATGGTGAGCCACAGCAGCATGTCTCGCTCTCTGTTCTACACCTGCATGGAGGGTGATGGGCTCAGCTCAGCTTGAACCTCTTTAATTCAGTTCACAGCCTTAATTGAATACCTTGAGCAGCCTGGAGTGAGTTATAAATGATTACCTGATAGCGATATTCATGTAGAATCACTGGGTATAGGTTCATGGTTTGTTTGTGTGTGTGTGTGCGCGCATTCATGCGTGTGTGTACTCTCCCCTCAGGTCCAGCTCTCTCTGTACACATACCTGTCTGCAGAGTTTATCGGCACGGCAACCATCTACAACACCATCCGTCGTATTGGGACTGTGCTGCAGCTGATGCACAGTCTGAAGTACTACTACTGGACCTGCAACCCTGAGGCCAGCAGTGGCATTACACCTAAAGGACTGGGTAAACACACACACGCAAAAGTAGTGCACTATGTAAGGAATAGGGTGCCATTCGGACGTAACCACAGGAGAGAAGTGCAGTTTATTCCACAGAGGAAGTAGATGTGTATTAACTGTGTAATGAATAGTTGATGCAGCAGCTTAGCCTCTATTGACAGAGTTCACATGATTAGTGATTTCTCATGAAGCCCAGAAAACAACAAATACCATGACCATTAATCAGCAGTAGGCTGGAGAATGTTGCCAGAGCTACAGACTAGTCCTATATGAAATATTGAGCATAGCTACAGTACAGATCTATGTGAAGTAGGATACTGAGTGTGTTTGTCTGTGGTAGGGAGAGTTATATATAGACAGCTCTGGAACGTTCTTCTACATTTCTATTCTGATCTGGGGAGGGTTTGGACATTCTGGGTAGTTTTGTTTTTCTGTTTTTACTGATGTTGATGAATAATAGATATTGTGTTATAGATTGCTTGTTTTGGTTGTTCTTACTAACGTCATGGCCTGTTTTGCTTTAGTATGTGTTGCAAAAACAGTGAGTCAATACTAGTGTATAAGATATTTGTTGAGGTTAGTAGCCATGTTCTGTTTGTTGAGGTTAGTAGACATGTTCTGTTTGTTGAGGTTAGTAGCTATGTTCTGTTTGTTGAGGTTAGTAGCCATGTTCTGTTTGTTGAGGTTAGTAGCCATGTTCTGTTTGTTGAGGTTAGTAGCCATGTTCTGTTTGTTGAGGTTAGTAGCCATGTTCTGTTTGTTGAGGTTAGTAGCCATGTTCTGTTTGTTGAGGTTAGTAGCTATGTTCTGTTTGTTGAGGTTAGTAGCCATGTTCTGTTTGTTGAGGTTAGTAGCCATGTTCTGTTTGTTGAGGTTAGTAGCCATGTTCTGTTTGTTGAGGTTAGTAGCCATGTTCTGTTTGTTGAGGTTAGTAGCTATGTTCTGTTTGTTGAGGTTAGTAGCCATGTTCTGTTTGTTGAGGTTAGTAGCCATGTTCTGTTTGTTGAGGTTAGTAGCCATGTTCTGTTTGTTGAGGTTAGTAGCCATGTTCTGTTTGTTGAGGTTAGTAGCCATGTTCTGTTTGTTGAGGTTCGTAGAACCTGGAGGTTACGTTATGATCCTTCTATTTCCATTAGATCTGCTTTTCCTTTGTCTCGGAGCACTGTGGTGTTGCCTGTAGATAGGGAGAGAGGGAATGGGGGGGAGAGGGAGAGAGATAAAGGGAAAGGTAGATAGGGAGAGAGGGAATGGGGGGGAGAGGGAGAGAGATAAAGGGAAAGGGAGATAGGGAGAGAGCTAGTAGATAATCAAGTGTTCAATTATAAGAACAAAGAGATGGTGGTTGGAACGGAGCTGCTGCTGCAGGTACACTCTGGCTACAACCCAAATGGCACCCTATTCCCTATATAGTCCATTACTTTTGACCAGGGCCCTTAGGTAAAAAGTAGTGGACTATGTAGGGAATGTAGGTAATAAGGTGCCATTTGGGACGCAGGAACACTTTGTCTTTGGAAATGTTGCTGCATTTTTCTCTGGGAGTCTGTAAATAGAGAGCCATCAAATTAAACCAATGCATCAATCTCTCACACACAGCCACTGCAGTGCAGGCTCAATTTCTCTCAATCCCTAACATGTGCTCGCACACACACAAACTCTCTCTCTCTCTCGCCCTTGCACTCTCTCTCTCGTTCTCGCTCTCTTGCTCTGTCTCTCTCTGAGTTATTCTGTTAGACACACAGTCTGTTGGTCCTGCTCCTCTTATGTAGTCACATCCTCTGAAGTCACATTTCTAATTTCAGGTCACACTCCCAGCGTCTGGAACTGATCCATTTGGATAGGAGCCGTAACAATATTTTCTAAATTCCAAATGGCACCCTATTCCCTACGTAGTGCACTACTTTGACCAGAGCCCTATAGGGCACTATAAGGATTAGGGTGCCATTTTGGACACAAACAATATTGTCTCATCTTGCACATGGCTGAGAACCTGTGTATCCTCACAAAACATAGAGTATTGATCAACCCTGTGAAATATTATCCAAAGCTATTACTGCCTGCTTTATCTGAACCAAGCCAAGGGTGAAAGTAAAATTAGTTCAATTTCCTAAGTCTCTATAATAGGATGTGTGTAGGAAGCACGCTGTCATGATTGCTATGGATTAATTACCAGTCGAGTCACACTGACTCACTGTAGCGAGGAGGAGAAAGTGGATTTCTGCATTAATAACACAAACATAAATCATTTATCAATAAAGTGAACCTTATCCTCCTCCTGCCCAATACGCTCGGGGCAGGTTGACTGAACCAACCAATGAGAGCCTGAGGATCAACAGTCCATGAATGTAATTGGTTGTGATTAAGTTGGATGCAGCATGTGGATGCAGCTGTGTTGTTAAGGATGCTGTTATCTAGCGACATGTTCTGTCCCTGTACTGTGTTCTCAGATGGCTTTCTATTAATCAGTCTGACAAGGAGCTGAGGGAGCCTGTGTTGAAGGGTTCCATTGATTTCTGAGGGGAAACAGGACAGTCAGATGTTGTGTTACATTGTGTCTGACAGCAGAGGACTATCCTCACTCTGGGAGATACATTCTCATATGTCTTGTGTAAATGAAAGCTTGGTGTTATTGATCTCTCTGTGGCAGAAACCTGTCCACGTACACTATATGTAGAACAGTATGTTGACAACCTTTCAAATGAGTGGATTCGGCTATATCAGCCACAACCGTTGCTGACAGATGTATAAAATCCAGCACACAGCCATGCAATCTCCATAGACAAACATTGGCAGTAGAATGGCCTTACTGAAGAGCTCAGTAACTTTCAATGTGGCACCGTCATAGGATGCCACCTTTCCAACAAGTCAGTTGGTGCCAAATTTCTGCCCTGGTAGAGCTGCCCCGGTCAACTGTAAGTGCTGTTATTGTGAAGTGGAAACATGTAGGAGCATCAACGGCTCAGCCTCGAAGTGGTAGGCCACACAAGCTCACAGAACGGGACCACCGAGTCCTGAGCACAGTGCTGGGCTGCAGCTGTAGTCAATAACCAGCCGTCTGTAACGTGTCATATCTCATATCTGGTCAGTCATCTGGGTTTGGCAGTGACTTGTACTGCGCTCTGTAGATTTCTGATAGCGATGGATTGTCTCTGAGATGTGAAGTCAACATCAGACGTGTGTGTGTGTATGTGTGTGTGCACGTTACTGATCCCAGTGATTCGGTCTGTGTTTGTCCTCAGATGGTCCAAGGCCCACCCAGCAGGAGATCATCTCTCTCAGGGCTTTCATGTTGCTGTTCCTCAAACAACTCATCCTCAAGGTACTGCACACACACGCACACACACACACACACACATGCGTGCACACACACACACACACACACACACACACACACACACACACACACACACACACACACACACACACACACACACACACACACACACACACACACACACACACACACACACACACAGCTCAAACAGCAATTAACTTCCAATCTGTTCCTGCAGAGAGTCTGGTTCCTCATCAGAAGTGTTTAAACTTTACATCACTGTTAACAACAACAGGAGACTGGGGAACAAACACTGAACGTGCTGCAATATTATAGTCATCTCACAAACCAGCATTTGTCAACTGGTTCCAAAATGAGAATTATTATCCGTCAACAAAATAGCTCATGCCTACGTTTATCTCCTGGATACTGGCATACAAACACTCTGGCGTTAGCTACAGAATATAGCAGACCTGCCAGTGATCATTAAGCAATCTAAGGCAGTTTCCCATCTGTTTCTGTTACTAGTAGGAACACATTGTTTCTTTGGTCAGTGTGAAAACGTGTGTGTAATTTCTTAGGACCGAGGCGTGAAGGAGGATGAGCTGCAGAGTATCCTGAACTACCTGCTAACCATGCATGAGGTGAGTTTCAAGTCCCCATGGTTCTGTACTGTTAAAAAAATAAAATCATGTTTTACCATTATTTAACTTGGCAAGTTAGTTAAGAACAAATTCTTCATTACAATGACATCCTATCCTGGCCAAACCCTGAATACACTGGGCCAATTTTGCACCTCCTTCCCAATCACGGCCGGATGTGATTTAGCCTGGTTTCGAACCAGGGACTCTTGTGTCTTAGACCACTGCACCACTCAGGAGCTGTAGTTGTATAGGGTTGAGAGATCTGTCCATTGATGATGCTCTACTGTATGGAGCTATAATCTCTCTATCTCTCTCCCTGTCTCCCTTTCTCTATCCCTCTCCATCTCTCACCCCCCCCTCTCTCCCTTTCTCTATCCCTCCCTCTCTCTTTCTTTCTTTTTCCCATTCCCCTGTCTCTCTCTCTCTCTCTCTCTCTCTCTCTCTCTCTCTCTCTCTCTCTCTCTCTCTCTCTCTGTCTCTCTCTCTCTCTCTCTCTCTAGGATGATAATATCCATGATGTTCTTCAGCTGGTAGTGGCTCTGATGTCAGAACACCCAGCTTCCATGATTCCAGCTTTCGACCAGAGGAACGGCATACGGTACACACACACACGCACACGCACACGCACACACACACACACACACACACACACACACACACACACACACACACACACACACACACACACACACACACACACACACACACACACACACACACACACACACACACAGCCCTTGGGGAACAAAGCCCCCTTGCTGTTGATGCACAAAATGCATGTAATAACATCACATCTCTAACACTGGAGCCAGTGTTGTGAATCTACATGATACCTGTTGAATAATTCACATATTCTGTAAGAAGAAATCTACATAGAAATGTTATGATATTAACATATTCATTTTTATTTCAGACACTGATGATCAAACATACTGTATGCCCTGTGTATTCTATGAAATATACATGTATATCAGCCACTGACTCCTGCGGAGTTCTCAGAATCTTCACTGCAGGAAATGGAATGGCTCAGTTTTGATCAGGAAAATAATTTAGTCGTCACTCCGACACACAGACTCTCAGCACAGACAGGGAGGTCTTTCCCTGCACACCCGACTAGTTCAGCCTGGTTTCATTGTCTGCGTCCCACCACTCCATTCCCTTTATAGTGCACTATGACCAGAGCCCATAGGGGACACAATCATTAACATGTCTACATGTGACTCATATGTCTCCTGTCCTGTTCCAGGGTGATGTACAAGCTGCTGGCCTCGAAGACTGAGAGCATCAGAGTCCAGTCCCTCAAAGTCCTAGGATACTTTCTCAAACACCTGGGACACAAGTGAGTTATTATCCCTCCCTCCCTCCCTCCCTCCCTCCCTCCCTCCCTCCCTCCCTCCATGAAAGACTGTCCCCAAGAGAGGTCTGGATCTATGAAAGACATTATCTTATTCTCTTCTCCCCTCTTCTGTTCTCCCCTCTTCTCTTCTCCCTTCTTCTCTTCTTCTGTTCTCCCCTCTTCTCTTCTTCTCTTAAAATAAGTATTGTCTGAAGCGTAAATCTGTCATCCAGGGACTTCTAACAGGGTTACTGTGTGTGTGTGTGTTTCTGTCCACAGAAGGAAGGTTGAGATCATGCACACACACAGTCTCTTCACTCTCTTGGGGGAGAGGCTGATGCTTCACACTAATACTGTGTCAGTGACCATCTACAACGCGCTGTACGAGGTACATTCTTCTCTCTAACTTCTCTATAACTACACACACACACACACTTCTTCTTCAGGGATCTCTCGTAGTCGAGTATGATTTCCCTCCAGGTGTCACGGCTCCGGGTTGCGTTGTGAGTCTGGCTGGCCATGGGTCCTGAGATGGCTGAACAGGCCAATCCGTGACCTGTAGATCTTGTGGCAGTGGGGTCAGGGATGGTTATAGCCTCGTGCTGATAATCTCCTATAACCTCATTATGTCCACCCCACTGTCCTGTTAGAAGCAGAGACTACCTTGGTACATCCCCTATTCCCTATTTAGTGATTGTCTGTGTTCTTCCCATCAGATCCTGACAGAGCAGGTGTGTACCCAGGTCGTCCACAAACCCCACCCTGAACCAGACTCTACAATCAAGATACAGAACCCCAGTAAGTCTGTCTGCTATCCCTCTGAATGTTATTGTAGTCAAGTCAAACTTTCTTTAAAGTGCAGACTTAGCAAAGTCGTGTGTGTGTGTGTGTGTGTGTGTGTGTGTGTGTGTGTGTGTGTGTGTGTGTGTGTGTGTGTGTGTGTGTGTGTTCCAGTGATCCTTAAGGTAGTAGCGACCCTGTTGAAGAGCTCGTCCCCCAGTGTTGAGCTGATGGAGGTTCGACGTCTCTTCCTCTCAGACATGATCAAACTGTTCAGCAACAGCCGCGAAAACCGACGGTGCGGACACGCATGGACATGCACGCAAGCTCGCACACACACACACACACACACACACACACACACACACACACACACACACACACACACACACACACACACACACACACACACACACACACACACACACACACACACACACACACACACACACACACACACACACACACACACACACACACATACTATTACATAGTTAGTAGTAGTATATATTATTGTTCTAGGTGTCTGCTGCAGTGTTCAGTATGGCAGGACTGGATGTTCAGTCTGGGCTATATCAACCCTAAAAACCCAGAGGAACAGAAGATGATGGAGATGGTCTATAGCCTCTTCAGGATCCTGCTCTACCATGCCATCAAGTATGAGTGGGGAGGTTGGAGGGTCTGGGTGGATACACTCTCCATCGCTCACTCCAAGGTAAGACTCAGTGGCTGTCTGCGTCCCAAATGGCATATAGTGCACTACTTTTGATAGGTTATTGATCATGTCTCTCCCTCTCTATATGGTAACCTACACGAGGCACATATGGAGTACCTGGCTGAGATGAGCTTGATTATTAATTATAGGTGATTCATTCTAGATAATATTATTGATAATGTTTGTTCTATACTGTAGGTAACATATGAGGCCCATAAGGAGTACCTGGCTAAGATGTATGAGGACTACCAGCGTCAGGAAGAGGAGAACATTAAGAAGGGGAGGAAGGGTCTGGTCAGCACCATCTCAGGCCTGCAGGACCTCCAGGCCGGGGGCATCCAGGGGAACATGGAGATCAGAGAGATAGACTCCCAGACACAGACCCCGGAGAGCGAGGCCGACTACCCCGAGACCCCCGGCCACCCCCGGAACACACTGTCAGAGGGGAAGACAAGGGAGGAGGGGGGGCTCGGGGGGACAGGGAGGACGGGGTCAGGGGTCAGAGTGGAGGTTCATGACCTGTTGGTGGACATCAAGGCTGAAAAGGTATGGTGTCTCCATCTGTTTTCATAGTTTTTACAGGTGATGAATTTAGCAGATGCTCTTATCCAGAGCAACTTCCAGTCAGTGCATTCAACTAAGTTTAGTTGGAAAAAAACACCACATATCACAGTTCTTGCAAGTAGACTCTTAAAATCAATCAGTCAGTCAGTTAATCAATCAATCCATCAATCAGCTAATCAATCAATCCATCCCTCTCCCCAGGTGGAAGCCACAGAGGTGAAGCTGGATGACCTGGACCTGTCTCCAGAGCCGCTGGGCGTGACAGTGGGTGTGGCTGGGGGTGTTGTCTCTGAGGACAGGGGCGGGACGTTGGTCCAGGTGGACTCCCTATTGGACAACGTTTACTGTGCTGCTGTAGAGAAGCTGAGCAGCAGCGCTGCAAGTGGAGTACTGGTCCCTAACGCAACTGTCGCCGTCGCGCCCGACAACCACAACACTGGTCCCCTCATCACCCTTGCTGATGACGACAAGGACAGTCTCCCAAGCAACAGCAGCTTCCTGTTTGGCCAGGTTAGTTCATCTTTATTTTCTTCTGCTTGTGTTTTGTTATGTGCAAGTTAACTAAACAGAACTGAACTCAACAGGAAGAGCCCCTGGTCCTGCCAAGTCCTGGTTCTAACCCTGATCCAGACCCCGAGTCCCCTTTGCCCCTGGGCCACAGCCATGACCTGGGCCTGCTGGACCACATGACTGGCAGCTCTGAGCTGGGGACCGTCGGCATGGTCGGCACGGTCAGTCCTGGTGGTCCGATCAGCAGCATCCTGGAGGAGGAGAGGTTGAAGCTCCAGACCACCCTGGGTGACGTCACCTCCATGCCCAGGGAAGAGGCCTGCTCTAAGGGGTCAGAGTTCACAGAGACCAGGGTTGGAGCTAGGGCTGGAGGGTCTGGGTTGTCGGAGGCGGGCGAGCCCTTGGCTGGTGGGAAAGGTAGTGGGTCAGATGCAGTCAGGAACACCTCAGACACAGAGAGGTCAGACGAAGGAAAGGAGGTTAAGAAGATACAGACCACTGCTACTACACAGGTTAGTTAAGTTGCAAGACCTCCCTCCCTCTTGTCCTCTCTTCCTCCTCTCTCCGACTTCCCTTTGTCCCTCCTCTCTCCCTCCTGTTAGTGAGTCTGATGCAAGGAAGGATGAGAGGAGGAGGACAGAGGACTAAAAGACTATTAATAGAGTCTCTGCTGTTATGTAATGACTCATTTTAATTTACACACTGCTTTATACACTGTGAATTACAGTTTTGTGTGTGTGTGTGTGTGTGTGTGTGTGTGTGTGTGTGTGTGTGTGTGTGTGTGTGTGTGTGTGTGTGTGTGTGTGTGTGTGTGTGTGTGTGTGTGTGTGTGTGTGTCAGTCCCTTCATAGTCGTACAGCAGCCCAGTTAGAGCGTGACCTGCGTGTGGACCTGGGCTTCAGAGGGATGCCCATGACAGAGGAGCAGCGCCGCCAGTTCAGCCCTGGCCCTCGCACCACCATGTTCCGCATCCCAGAGTTCAAATGGTCGCCCATGCACCAGCGCCTCCTCACCGACCTGCTGTTGGCCCTGGAGACAGACGTCCACATCTGGAGGAGGTGAGGGGACCGAGATATTGAGGACATGTCCCTAATCACACCATAGTCCATATGTAGTGCACTACTTTGTATCAAAGCCCAATGCCCCTCTGTAGTGCACTATTTCTGACCACTTTGGGCTTCCACAAAGGACATGCAGTAGAATGTTACATTAACATTTTGATCATTTAGCAGATGCTCTTACAGTCAGTGCATTCAACTAAGTTAGGTAAGACATCCGAATATCACATTAATTGAGAGTAAAACAAGAGTTACAGTATATCCTGCAGCCAGGGTTTCTAACTAGCCTTACTGTGGCTGATTATTCACCACGTATCCCTGACCTGACCTAAGACCTGACCTATGCTTAACATTGTGTGACATGCTACTGCATCCTAATTAAATTAACTGTAATCCAGTTCTCTCCCTCTCTCTTTCTGCCTCCCTGCAGCCATTCAACCAAATCCGTCATGGATTTTGTCAACAGCAATGAGAACATCATCTTTGTCCACAACACCATCCACCTCCTCTCTCAGATGGTAGACAACATCATCATCGCCTGTGGAGGGATCCTTCCTCTGCTCTCCGCTGCCACCTCTCCTTCTGTAAGTCATTCAGTCAGTCTTTCTACTACCTGTCCGTCTGTAAGTCAGTCAGTCACTTTCTACCACCTGTCCTTCTGTAAATCAGTCAGTCAGCTTCTCTGCCACCTCTCCTTCTGTAAGCCATTCAGCCTCTCTGTGGTGCCACACTACCATCTAGTGGTGGCTATTAGGAACTGCATGTTTATGTCTTAATTAATGATCGGTCTCAGAAATAGGACTAGTTGATTGTCTTTATTGATTGTAGCCGTTTTCTTTTGCTCAGCTTCATTCTGCTAATGAGAATTTTACTTTGTCAGAGTCGTTTAAGTTGGTGATGGTTTCCTCTGTGTGTTTTGCTTATGTGTGTTAAGGATTGTATGTGCTTTACCTGCTGGTTGAATCTGTTGATTTGAATCATCTGTTGTGATTTTTTCTTCTGTTTGTTTGTGTGCATGGCCAGAGTACCCAGGTTAGTGCATATGCTGTAAGTTTTATTTTCTTTCTAAACAGTTATTCTCTCAGGTACAATATTTAGTATTTCTGTGTCTTGAGTGTATATGATTGTCCCCTCTTCCCCATCCCCTGTCCCCTGAACCCCTGCGTTGTGAGCAGGCTGAGTTAGAGAACATGGAGGTGACCCAGGGCATGTCTTCAGAGACGGCTGTGTCCTTCCTGTCTCGGCTCATGGCCATGGTGGACGTTCTGGTGTTCGCCAGCTCTCTCAACTTCTCTGAGATAGAGGCTGAGAAGAACATGTCCTCTGGAGGTCTGATGAGACAGTGTCTACGACTGGGTAAGAGTCTGTGTGTGCCTGCGTGCGCGTGAGCTTGTCACACACATTAACTGTCATGTTCGATGATTCATGAGATCAGTAAATGCCGTGGTAAAATCATTTCACTATCATTTCAATAATTCCAGTATTCCATGAAATTCTTTGATGTGGTCAACCTAGCTAATTAATTTTCTAAATGCACTGCTATTAGATAATAAATGTGCTTTGGTGAGTCATGATTTTCATAAATGGTGTGTGTCTGCTGTAGTGGTTGGTAGTTCAGTCAGGTAGCTTGTCTGTGTAAAGGCCAGACTTTTGAAGCTAGCTCTGAAGTAACTCAGAACAAATCCACGCTCACCACACACACATACGCACACACATAGGAGCTGATCGTGGACTACAGGAAAAGGCGGGCCGAACAGGCCGCCATTAACATCGACGGGGCTGTAGTGGAACGGGTCGAGAGTTTCAAGTTCCTTGGCGTCCACATCACCAACGAACTATCATGGTCCAAACATTCCAAGACAGTCTTGAAGAGGGCACGACAAAACCCTTTCCTTCTCAGGAGACTGAAAAGTTTTGCCATGGGTCCCCAGATCCTCAAAAGGTTCTACATCTGCACCATCGAGAGCATCCTGACTGGTTGCATCACCGCCTGGTATGGCAACTGCTCGGCATCTGACCGGAAGGCGCTACAGAGGGTAGTGCGAACAGCCCAGTACATCACTGGGGCCAAGCTCCCTGCCATCCAGGACCTATACAATAGGCGGTGTCAGAGGAAAGCCCATAAAATTGTCAGAGACTGTTTTCTCTGCTACCACACGGCAAGCGGTACCAGGGCACCAAGTCTAGGACCAAAAAGCTCCTCAACAGCTTCTACCCCCAAGCCATAAGACTGCTGAACAATTAATAAAATCTCCACCGGACAAATTACATTTACCCCCTCTCCCTTTTGTACACTGCTGCTACTCACTGTTTATTATCTATGCATAGTCACTTCACCTCCACCTACATGTACAAATTACCTCAACTAACCTGTACCCCCGCACACTGACTCGGTACCGGTGCCCCCTGTATATAAACATTTTCTTAACTCTTTCTTGAACTGTACTGTTGGTTAAGGGCTTGGAAGTAAGCATTTAGGTCCCCACCGGTAAGGTCTGCACTTAAAGTTTGATTTGATTTGGAACACACAGCTTATGTTTTACTATACCGGTGGAGACCTAACATTTATTTCCATTCAAAATCCTATTTTCCCTAACCCTAACCCTAACCCTAAACCTAACCTCAACCCTAGCCCTATCCTTAACCCCTAAACCTAACCCCCAACCATGATTCTAACCCTAATTGTAACCATAACCCTAAACCTAACCCCTAAGCCTAAAATAGACTTTGTCGACAAGGGAGAATTTTCCACACACACACACACACACACACACACACACACACACACACACACACACACACACACACACACACACACACACACACACACACACACACACACACACACACACACACACACACACACACACACTCTCACTATCATCATCTGTAGTGTGAAATTTGTCTGGCTGTTTGTTTCACCATGACTCTGGCCTGGTAGCTTGGAATTAACAGTGATCAGACAAGCAGGTAGCCTAGTGGTTAGAGCGTTGGGCCAGTAACCGAAAGGTTACTAGATTGAATCCCTGAGCTGACAAGGTAAAAATCTGTCATTCTGCCCCTGAACAAGGCAGTTAACCCACTGTTCCTAGGCCGTCATTGTAAATAAGAATTTGTTCTGAACTGACTTGCCTAGTTAAATAAAGGTTTAAAAAATAAAAAAAATAAAAAATAATTAATGCGTTTCAAGATGCAGCTTCTGATACCCTGTCTGTCTGTCTGTCTCTCCTCCCAGTGTGTTGTGTAGCAGTGAGGAACTGTCTGGATGTTAGACAGAGACAGAGGGACAGAGGGACCAACAGTAAAAGCCAGGACAACCTGTATGGTGCAGCATCTGCCAACAAGGTAGGTCCTCACCTAACCTCATAATTAAAAAATACATATTAAGTTGGTAATAATGGTACAGTTGATGGGTGGCTGTGACACCGGACGTACTGGAACTATAAGTGGGGGGTGTGTGGAAGATCATTAAGTGTGACACGCAATGTAATATGGATGCTACGATAGCGGCTAAGTAAACAGATTGTTACACGGCCGCTATGATGTCAGACTCCCTTAGTCTCCTCACTTTAGATCTCCTACAGCAGAAAATGTCTCAGTAACTTTCTCCCATCCAGGACCCTGACAGACTTCTACAGGACGTTGATATCAATCGTCTGAGAGCTGTCGTGTTCCGGGATGTGGTGAGTATGACTGTGTGTGTGTGTGCTGGTGCGTGTGTAACATGTTTGTGTGCGTATGATTGTGTAACACGTATATGTGTCCCCACCAGGATGACAGCAAGCAGGCTCAGTTCCTGGCCCTGGCGGTGGTCTACTTCATATCTGTCCTCATGGTGTCAAAGTACAGGGACATCCTGGAACCACAGAGAGAGACCAACAGGATGATCAGCCAATCAGCATACAGCATTCGCCACGAGATCAACTCATCTACCAGCACAGGTGCATGCTTTTGTTATTCAACTCCCATCCTCTCAGCTCTCTGATTAATTCATGTGATCCACTAATTGCACTGTGCAGAATTAAACATGGAAACAGGAATGGAAGTGGAGAGGGGAGAGGGGAAGGGAGCGTGGGTGTAGGAAAGTTGTACATGCAGCCCTGGTCTCTGTGGTATGAACAGTAACATCCCACTGGGCACACACTGAGAGAGAGCAAGCAAGACATAGAGAGATAGATTGAGAGAGAGCGTAAAAGAAAGAGAGAAAAACAGAGAGATGCTGAGGGTTTGGGGCATTGTGAGGCTTGTTCTATTGCCAGCCGTCTGTCGTTGTCCATTAGCCAGTCAATCAGCCAGGAGGGTGGGATCAGAGAGGCTTCTGGGAAGGACACTTCACCGCCATCATAAATAATATCACCAGGAAGAGAGTTTCAGATGTCTGTCTATCTGGGATGGAAGTTAGAAGAGGATAAACGAGGAAGTTAGATGGGGAGAGCTTGTTCGACATCAACTGCATTGGAATCAGCAACTGCCAACTGGCTGATCTACGACTCACCTTGCATCTTAAATGACTACTCATTATTATTTGTAGATCGGTCAGTCAATCACAATTAACCCACAATGCATCACATATTTGATGCTCTGGAACACTATGTGTGTGAGCCCACCCAGTGTCCTTGTGTCCTGACTGTGTGTGTGTGTGTGTGTGTGTGTGTGTGTGCGTGCGTGCGTGCGTGTGTTCCAGAGACCCCCCTGGCGTACCCTGACCAAAGTAAGGAGCCCCCCACCCCTGTAGAGGAGCTCCACATAGAGAGAGGCTGTCTGCCGCACACTGACTCTGGCATTGGAGAGGAACAGGTTGCCCATCTCGATACTAGACTGTGTTCTCTTTTTTCGCTCTATTAGAGTAGATTGGAGTTGTATTATAATGTGTATTTGTGCATAAACCCAGGAAGAGTACAGGTACAAGAGTACATAAGTAAACTAACCTCCCCCCCCCCCCCCCCCCCCCCCGCCTCCAGATGGCCAGTGTGTTAAACGGGGCAGACTTGGACACTTCAGGACCTGGGCGAGCTGACGCCATGTCCTCCCTGCTCGGCAGCCTCTCCTCTGGGGAGAAGCATAGCCAAGAGTCCCTCTTGGAGCCGCCTGGCCTGGAGGTCCTAAGGACCACCTCCTCCATCTCCTCCATCAGCCAATCAAACATCAACGTACGAAAAATCCTGAAGAGCTTAGTGGCTGGGCCTGTAGAGGGGGTGGAACCTGGACCAGAGCCCCTCCCCTACCCTGATCTTGCCGTACAGAGAGAGACCCATTCCCCCATGCTGCCCATGCAGTTCCACTCCTTTGACAGGTACGGTACACACACACACAACCATGCAGTTCCACTCTTTGTACTGGAGGCTACTCTGTTATGCATGTCTTATACAGTAAGAGTCAAAAGTTTGGACACACCTACTCAATCAAAGGTTTTTCTTTATTTTTACTATGTTCTACATTATAGAATAATAGTGAAGACATCACAACTATGAAATAACACCAATGGATGTGTTGGGATGAGTTGGACCGCAGAGTGAAGGAAAAGCAGCCAACAAGTGCTCAGCATATGTAGGAACTCCTTCAAGGAAAAAGCATTCCTCATGAAGCAGGTTGAGAGAATGCCAAGAGTGTGCAAAGCTGTCATCAAGGCAAAGGGTGGCTATTTGAAGACTCTCAAATATAAAATAGATTTTGATTTGTTTAACACTTTTTTGGTTACTACATGATTCCATATGTGTTATTTCATAGTTTTGATGTCTTCACTATTATTAGTAAAAATAGTAAAAATAAATAGTAAAAATAAAGAAAAACCCTTGGATAAGTAGGTGTGTCCAGACTTTTGACTGGTACTATACATGTTTGACAACTGAGCTCCACAGTAAGATATTGTGTTAAGGGTACAGGTAGCCTAGCTCCACAGTAAGATATTGTGTTAAGGGTACAGGTAGCCTAGCTCCACAGTAAGATATTGTGTTAAGGGTACAGGTAGCCTAGCTCCACAGTAAGATATTGTGTTAAGGGTACAGGTAGCCTAGCTCCACAGTAAGATATTGTGTTAAGGGTACAGGTAGCCTAGCTCCACAGTAAGATATTGTGTTAAGGGTACAGGTAGCCTAGCTCCACAGTAAGATATTGTGTTAAGGGTACAGGTAGCCTAGCTCCACAGTAAGATATTGTGTTAAGGGTACAGGTAGCCTAGCTCCACAGTAAGATATTGTGTTAAGGGTACAGGTAGCCTAGCTCCACAGTAAGATATTGTGTTAAGGGTACAGGTAGCCTAGCTCCACAGTAAGATATTGTGTTAAGGGTACAGGTAGCCTAGCTCCACAGTAAGATATTGTGTTAAGGGTACAGGTAGCCTAGCTCCACAGTAAGATATTGTGTTAAGGGTACAGGTAGCCTAGCTCCACAGTAAGATATTGTGTTAAGGGTACAGGTAGCCTAGCTCCACAGTAAGATATTGTGTTAAGGGTACAGGTAGCCTAGCTCCACAGTAAGATATTGTGTTAAGGGTACAGGTAGCCTAGCTCCACAGTAAGATATTGTGTTAAGGGTACAGGTAGCCTAGCTCCACAGTAAGATATTGTGTTAAGGGTACAGGTAGCCTAGCTCCACAGTAAGATATTGTGTTAAGGGTACAGGTAGCCTAGCTCCACAGTAAGATATTGTGTTAAGGGTACAGGTAGCCTAGCTCCACAGTAAGATATTGTGTTAAGGGTACAGGTAGCCTAGCTCCACAGTAAGATATTGTGTTAAGGGTACAGGTAGCCTAGCTCCACAGTAAGATATTGTGTTAAGGGTACAGGTAGCCTAGCTCCACAGTAAGATATTGTGTTAAGGGTACAGGTAGCCTAGCTCCACAGTAAGATATTGTGTTAAGGGTACAGGTAGCCTAGCGGTAGAGTGGAAAGGTCGTTGGTTCGAATACCTGAGCTGACAAGGTGAAAAATCTGTCGATGTGCCCTTGAGCCAGGCACTTAACCCTAATTTGCTCCAGGGGCGCTGTACTACTATGGCTGACCCTGTAAAGCAACACATTTCACTGCACCTATCCGGTGTGTGTGACAATAAAACATTTTTTTTTTAATAAGGAGTTGATGTGTTGATGACCAGTACATATGCTTCAAGACAGAAATATAATGTGTGTCGTTAGTCAAGCAGACTCAACATGCCACAGTTTATCCACCAGGTCTGTTTAGTTGTCAGGAGCAACATTCATGGTTATACAGTAGCAAGCTAAACATCACTCACGTTAGACATCTGGTACAGTTCGCTAAGGCCCCATGGGGAGGAGTGTGTGTGTGTGTGTGTGTGTGTGGAAAGGTCTTGTGTGTGTTGTGTGTTTACATTCCTGCAGTAGATAAGAACCCAGTAATCTGTGTGCCGTCCCTGTGGTAACCTGCTGCTGACAGGAGGTCAGGGTTCACATCCCAGAATCCTTATCTTTCTGTCTGGTGAACGTTCTGTACCAACAAACCCCTGAACCATGTCAAGATTGGTGTGGCTATCGGTGTGGCTGTTGGAAGGGCCTGTTTGGTGTGTGTGTCACTTGTGATGAAGGTAAAAATGGAGGACAGAAGCGATAAGTAGATGGAGGAGAGAGGAGAGGAAGGAGAGATGGAGGAGGAGATGAAGGGTCAGTTGAAGGACTGCAGAGGTCCCCTGGGCCCTGATGACTGATTAAACAGAAGCGGCTTCCCATCTTACCCCTCCCCCCTCCCTCCCCACGCCCAAGCCTGTCTCCTCCCCCCTCCCTCCCCACGCCCAAGCCTGTCTCCTCACCACTCACAGCCCTAATATGCCCTGGCAGGCTGAAATGAGTTGCCAGAGCTCTCTGTATTATTTTTGAAATGCTTTCACACACAGTGTCCAGGTCACACATACGACTCCTTCATGCTTTAATGTCATCCAGCCTCAATTTGCTGTGTCTAATTCTTCTCCACCTACCAGCAGAATGAGCTGCTAGGCTGACTAGGCCTCAGGACGGCGGGGCTGTCAGGCCTGAGGCTGATAGGGACTGACAACATCAAAACAGAGCACAAAGAAAAGGCTCAGAGCGTTGAGAGGAGGGCTGAGTCCCCTGGCCTTTCTGGTTGATAGTCTCTCTGAGGTGGAGTTTTCAATTAGAGACTTCAATACCCAGAACTGGATGACCAGATGGGACCAGTGCACGGCTGATCTGAATACACCTTTAAATTCCCTCTTTTCTTTCTTTCTTTCTTTCTTTCTTTCTCTTTCTCTGTCTCTCTAGTACAGCTGTCTGACAGTAACAGTAACACAGGGGGATGTTGTCTAGCTCTGTATTTGTGATTACATTTTTAATGAAGAATTGATTTATTCTGTATGGTTTTAATTGAACTCATTATGTTAGGAAGTTTAATCTTTTGAATCTATTTCCATAGTATATCTATATGATTGAGGATGTGTGTGTGTATATAAATATATGTATCTACAGTCATCACCTCCTGTTCATTAATATTTCTTAGTAGATTAATCCTCACTTTATTCGCAGCAGCCCCTATTAAACACACCCCTGTTAATAAATGATGCCTTAGATAATCTTTGCATCATTCATGAGCACTCAGATAATCAATTATTCATATAAAAGGTTCCTGTTGGATCAACATACAGTATCAGACCGTAACCATGTCACACAGGGATAGCTGCACACATCCTTATCTTAGCTTTTCCCCTTTTCATTTTAAATTCCATCTACAGTAGGGACAGATGTTGGGAATTAGTGCTAATCTGATGTGTGATGGAACAAGGCATGTGATTGTTCATTCAACCTGTCAGTGTTTTTATTGTTTGTGTTCCTACTCCTATAAATTATTAGATAAATAACTCAATATTAAACATGTAGCTGATTTTCTCAGTGATGTGCTGCTGTCAATGATATCTACTCTAGACTAAAGCAGCAGTACACAGATGTATTGAATAAATTATGCTGTCACCATCAGTATCTCAGATATTGTAATATGCAGCATACTTACATTGCCCTATGTGTGTGTGTGTGTGTGTGTGTGTGTGTGTGTTCGCGTGTGTGTGTGTTCGCGTGCGTGTCATGCTGTTCATCAGAAGTGAATAAATAATTGCAGTAGATCCCAGTGGTCTGAATGTATGCTCTGTGCTCTCCAAGTGGACCATGGGAAGGTCACAAGTTTGGTCGTCTAAATACCCTTGTTCATCCCAAATGACACCCTATTCCCTATATAGTGCACTACTTTTGACCAGGACTGTTGTCAAAAGTAGTGTACTATATAGGGAATAGAGTGCCATTTGGGATGCACACTATGCTGGCAGTATTTACTGCCTTCCTCCCTCATGTGATGTGTTTTAGTGCCTATAAATGCATAAGAGGAAACCAGAAGTGTTTTTACACATAGAACAGTCTTTTTATATCCATGTATTTATATCTCTTCTTAATGATTTAATATTTCTCTTAATTACGTAATAGGAGCATTACTCACTTACTGCAGCTGCTCTCTCTCTCTCTCTCTCTCTCTCTCTGTCTGTGTGTGTCTCTCTCTGTATAGGAGTGTGGTGGTCCCAGTGAAGAAGCCTCCACCAGGCAGTCTGGCTGTGAACACGGTTGGACATGCATCCTCCAGCAGCCTGGCAACAGGCTCCACCCCCAACATCTTTGTTGCAGCCTCCAACACCCCCAAGAGCATGATCAACACCACCGGTAGGCCTACACCCATGGGCCCTGGTCAATTGTAGGGAATAGGGTGCAATTTGGGACAAAGCCTTCTAGTGCATCCCACTTAAACCCCAGTTCCCTAGCCCCTAATACTTGGCCACTTGTGTATACTTGGAAGGAGTGGGTAGATATGAGTAAAACTAGTGACAATTCCACCTAACCTACAGTAGCTGAATAACAGGGAGCTACTACTACCATACCAATATTATTGCTTATACCTACCTTTCTTGTCTATGAGGTGCCTAGGGGCTAGTGACTAAAGGGTTGGGGCATAGGTAGGGTATAAGGGTATAGGTGTAGGGGTAAAGGGACAGCGGTTGATTTAAGATTCAGCCTGACATACAAACCATCTGAATGATGGTAAACAGGGACTCAGACCCACGAGGTTACTAATAACACTACTAATGTGTTCGGCCGGTAATGTGGTTTATTTCCAGGGAACTGTTGCTAGTTGGAGTTCGTTAGTATTTAATTTGAGTAATTACTGCAGATTTTAATAACCCAGTGGGTCTGGAATGTGTCCTTTGAAGCCGGTCCAGGAATAGGAGCAGAATTTGCGTCCCAAATGGCTCCCTATGTAGTGCACTACTTTTGACCAAGGCCCATTGGGATCAAAAGTGGTGCACTATCTAAAGAATAGGGTGCCATTTGGGACACATCCAATTTGTTTGTCGGCTGGATAACTGAGGTTTAATAATGGAGTGTAGAAACTCATACTGAGCACCAGAGGGCACTCACTCTCTACTGCTCTACATGACCATGCTTCCTATACAGTACTATGACCCACTGCTGTGTGGTGGTTCAGACCAAAATACTATAGTCTAGTAGTAGTTGTAGTGCAATGTGCATCCCCAATGGCACCCTATTCCATACATAGTGCACTACTATAGGGTATACAGGAGTAGGCCTGGACAAAAGTAGTGCACTAAACAAGGAATAGCGTTCCATTTGACTGTCCTCTCCCCTGCTCTGTGCTGTTGAGCCAAGGGTCCCATGATGCAGCAGGCTTCTGAAAGAAGCCACTTAATACAGAGATCATTAGAGCTGCAACACCTATTAAATGTTCCTATCCCCTCAGCAGGAATGTGAGAAATGTGACAGAGTCAAAGTGTGCTTTCAGCTAAACCCAGGGTCTCTCCTCCTCCCCCTTCGCTCTCTTTCGCTCCCTATTTTTCCATCTATAATCCTTCTCTCCCACCCCCTCTTTCTCCCCCCCCCCTCTCTTTCTCCCCCTCCCTCCTTCTCTGTCAATCCCTCTTCCCCTCCCTCCCCCTCTCTCTCTCCCCCTCCCTCCTTCTCTCTCACCCCCTCTCCCCCTCCCTCTCTATCTCTCTCAACCTCCCTATTTCTCCCACTCTCTTTTTCTCTCTCCCTCATTCCCTCAGACCCCACGATTTCACTAGTTCTGTTCTGTTCCGGAGATGTTCTTTGGCAACGTGACCCATGAACTCAAGGACATGCATGTGATACCTGGAACGATGATGGATGGAAAACATCTTAATCGTATCATATTAAACATGAAACCCAATATTGGACTAAGTGATAATAACTCATTAAATGATTAACAAGAAATTCTACAGATACACCGCTTAAGAACAACCAATTATAGTGAATTGGACATTAGACATTCATATACTTACAATGGTCCGAGGCGATGTCATTCCTATAGGTCGTCCCTGTCACTGAAACAGACCATGGGTGGATAATATACAGCATAGTTGTATACTGTATATTTCTATACTTGGGTATATAATGGAGTTGAATACTGTATAGTTGTATACTTGGGTATACAATATAGTTGTATACTGTATAGTGTATGCTGTACTGTATTGTTGTATACTTAGGTATATAATGGAGTTGTATAGTGTATAGTTGTATACCTGGGTATATAATGGAGTTGTATAGTTGTATTCTTGGGTACAAAATGAAGTATACTGTATATTTCTATAGTTTGGTATATAATTGAGTTGTATACTGTACTGTATAGTTGTATACTTGGGTATATAGTATAGTTGTATACTTGGGTATATAATGGAGTTGTATACTGTATACACTACCGGTCAAAAGTTTTAGAACACCTAATCATTCAAGGGTTTTTCTTAATTTTTACTATTTCCTACATTGTAGAATAATAGTGAAGACATCAAACTATGAAATAACACATACGGAATCATGTAGAAACCAAAAAAGCGTTAAACAGATTTTAGATTCTTCAAGGTAGCCACCCTTTGCCTTGATGACAGCTTTGCACACTCTTGGCATTCTCTCAACCAGCTTCATGAGGTAGTCACCTGGAATGCCTTTCAATTAACAGTTGTGCCTTGTTAAAAGTTAATTTGTGGAATGTATTTCCTTCTTAATGTGTTTGAACACTTTTTTGGTTACTACATGATTTCATATGTGTTATTTCATAGTTTAGATGTCTTCACTATTATTCTACAATGTAGAAAATAGTAAAAATAAAGACAAACCCTTGAAAGAGTAGGTGTTCTAAACTCAGGTATATAATGGAGTTAGTGTATAGTTGTATACTTGGTTACATAATAGAGTTGTATACTTCTGCTCCCATACTTCTCCCAGTGTGACGTTGGTTGGTGTGTTTGTTCCCTGCAGGAGCTACAGACTCGGCCTCCTCTTCCTCCACCTCCTCCTCATCCTTCGTCAACGGGGCCACCAGTAAGAACCTGCCCGCTGTCCAGCCGGTGGCGCCCATGCCTGAAGACACAATGGAAAACATGAGGTAGGGTCAGCGTGTGACAGTACTGTGTGTATGTGTAGTCGGCGGATTATGCATTTCAGTGCTACAGCCATATTCACCATATATCACCTGGAGCCACAGAACAGTGCATGTCTTTCTCTATCAGTATGTAACCACTGCCTGTGGTGTTGTATGAATGGTAATTCAGAGAAAATGTTGTGTGTGTGTAGCGTTAAGGTGTGTGTGGATGCTGTTGTGACCTTGACTCCTCGTCCCCACCTCCTGTAATGGTTTGTGACAGACATCTCTAGTGCTGCAGAGAGCCTGAGTACCTCTCTCTCTCTGTCTCCCAGTCCCACTGCCTCAACACATACACACAAACAAACACACATTCACACAAACATTCTCACTCTCTCTCCCTCCTGTCCCCCTCTAAAGGAATTGCAAATCAGTTGCCATGGCAGTAACCAACATCACTTACCGTAACTGTGGAGTCAATGATGGAAGTGGCAAGTTGCAGAGCTGTGTGTGTGTGTGTCTCACATGGTTGCAGAGATGTGTGTGATCATACCGAACTCTCATTTCAGTCCAGTCAAACGGACATGTAGCTTGTTGAATAGACAATAGACATATGGCCTCTGGTCAGAAGGAGTGCACTATAAAAGGAATAGGGTGCCATTTGGGACGCACTCCTAGTGACTGCTGCAATCTCTGTGTATTTCAGTGCGTTGCTCTGTGAGGTGGACCAGGATCTGAGAGTCTTTAGTTGGTCCCTGCCGGGGGGCCACACAGAGACAGAGACAGAGATGGCCCCCAGAGGTGCAGGCCAGTGTCATAGGCAAGCACTGTTTAACATCACTCACACAGGTGTCACTGTCTCACTGATGCACTCATCCCTTCACCTTCGTATTCTTCCCAGGAGGCCAAGGGGCAGAACACACTCTGCTGCTATTCCCTCCTAGGCCAAGCCTCTCTCTCTCGCTCTTTTGTCTCTCTTGCTCTCTCTCGCGCTTTTTGTCGGTCTGTCTGTCTCTGTATGTTTCTATGCTGGTGGACAGGCTACAGGCTCAAGGCAGTATGTGTCTGCTTTTAGATGCTTCCTGTATGGTTGCATGCCCCCTCCTTCCCAGTCTGTAGATAGATACTACTAGACACTAAGAGGTCTTCTCGGGTCCAAAAAGTTGGACCCGGACCCGAACGGACTCGAGAACAATCAGACCCGGACATGAACAGACCCAATCCTTTTTTAAAAGCGGGACCCGGACCCGATCCTGAATTGACCCGACAACCCGACCTGTACCCTGATGGGTCCGGGTCTAGACCAGACCTGATCTGGACCTGAGTGACAAAAAAATATGTTTATCAACCAAGTTGCTCTTCTGGTTAACAAATAGGTCTTCATATGTTGGCTAGGCCTTCTATAAGTCAATAAATTCACCTTATTAGAGTAAAATAAATATGCTATGGCCATGGTCGGGTCCATTCGTGTCCACTAGGGTTTATCAGCTGTAATTACATAGACCCGACACCTGATGACAATAAAACTGGACCCAACCCAGACCCGAGGGAAAAGTTTACATTTTGGACCCGCTCAGGACCCGGGTCGGGTCTCGTGTATTCGGGTTTGGTTGGACTCGTGAAGAACTTTACTAGGCTGTGTGACATTATCTGGGCTCTAAACGGTGACACCGACACCAGTGCAACTAAAATAAAATCCACCAAAAAATGCAATACCTAGCAATATTTAGCTGCAACACTCATCTCAACACTGCTCAAACAAGACAGGCTGCCACCTGCCGCTGCTTTCTTCCAGTTATAGGGCCACACACACAGTTCCTCTATTCTATTTATTCTCTCAGTATGCTGTCAATTCATGCATTATTCTTCCTGAACAAGAACGATGCTGCGTTCCACGTTGCTTCTTAAATATGAATCCAAATGTTTCCTATTTTACTATTAGTTTGTGGATATTGCTCTTTGCAGAACGTGAGTTAGTTAGTCTAAGGAAGCTGGCATGTGCCTAAAATAATGCTAATCGTTAATGCTACTCGCTAACTAGCTAGCTAAACGCCATTTAGCTAAATACACTAGCTAGGGCAAAGCAAATGTTAGCTCTAATACAGGTTGCTAGCAGTGGTGGTGTAGATCAGCATGTTGTTTGTCTAAATGCAACATCTATTCAAATGTGATTAGGGTCCCCTGAGAAACACTGACCAACATTTTGGTTCCTAGCCTATCATAACTCCTACGTGGCTTTTTCATTTGTTGTCATTCCAAACAACACCAACCATAGAATTAGAATAATCATTGTATTTCTATGATTCCAACAGTTTACCCAAGTGTTGTGTTCCAACAGTTCAACCAAGTGTTGTGATATATTTTCTAAATTAAGAGCACTAGTGCTACCAATGAAATGGTTTACTTTAGAGCCCTGGACGCAGTGTTCTGCTTGGCAGCGCTCCTAGTGGCCGGGGACTTTAATGCAGGGAAACTTAAATCAGTTTTGCCTCATTTCTATCAGCATATTAAATGTGCAACCAAACAATTATAGATGACCTTTACTCCACACACAGAGACGCGTACAAAGCTCTCCCTTGCCCTCCATTTGGCAAATCTGACCATAATTCTATCCTCCTGATTCCTGCTTACAAGCTAAAATTAAAGCAGGAACCACCAGTGACTCGTTCTATAATAAAGTGGTCAGATGAAGCAGATGCTAAGCTACAGGACTGTTTTGCTAGCACAGACTGGAATATGTTCCGGGATTCTTCCGATGGCATTGAGGAGTACACCATCAGTCACTGGCTTTATCAATAAGTGCATTGATGACATCGTCCCAACAGTGACTGTACGTACATACCCCAACCAGAAGCCATGGATTACAGGCAACATTCGCACTGAGCTAAAGGGTAGAGCTGCTGCTTTCAAGGAGCGGGACTCTAACCCGGAAGCTTATAAGAAATCCCGCTATTGTCACGCCCTGGCCTTAGTATTCTTTGTTTTCTTAATTATTTTAGTTAGGTCAGGGTGTGACATGGGGAATGTATGTGTTTTTTGTAGTGTCTAGGGTGGTTGTAAGGTTTAGGGGGTTTATTAGAGTAGTTGGGTTTATGTTTAGTATAGTAGTCTAGCTGTGTCTATGGTTGAGTGTAGGTATCTAGGAAAGTCTATGGTTGCCTGAATTGGGTCTCAATTAGAGACAGCTGGTTATTGTTGTCTCTGATTGGGAGCCATATTTAAGGCAACCATATGCTTTAGCTGTTTGTGGGGAATTGTCTATGTCGAAGTGTTTTGTGTCAGCACTGATGTTTGTATAGCTTCACGGTCGTCTGTTCTGTTTGTTGTTTTGTTTTTTCCTTCTTTAAAATAAAAGAAGATGTACTTTCCACGCGCTGCGCCTTGGTCCTCTCTCAGTCCCGTTGACGATCGTGACAGCTATGCCCTCCGACGAACCATCAAACAGGCAACGCGTCAATACAGGACTAAGATCGAATCGAATTACACAGGCTCTGACGCTCGTCGGATGTGGCAGGGCTTGCAAACTATAACAGACTACAAAGGGAAGCACAGCCGAGAGCTGCCCACTGACACGAGCCTACGGTACCAGACAAGCTAAATAACTTCTACGCTCGCTTCGAGGCAAGTAACAATGAAACATGCATGAGAGCATCAGCTGTACCAGACGACTGTGTGATCACGCTCTCCACCACAGATGTGAGTAAGACCCTTCAAACAGGTCAACATTCACAAATCCGCAGGGCCAGACAGATTACCAGGACGTGTACTCCGAGCATGCGCTGACCAACTGGCAAATGTCTTCACTGACATTTTCAACCTCTCCCTGACTGAGTCTGTAATACCTATATGTTTCAAGCAGACCACCATAGTCCCTGTGCCCAAGAACACTAAGGTAACCTGCCTAAATGACTACTGACCCGTAGCACTCACATCTGTAGCCATGAAATGCTTTGAAAGGCTGGTCATGACTCACATCAACCCATTATCCCAGAAACCCTAGACCCACTCCAATTTGCATACCGCACCAACAGATCCACAGATGATGCAATCTATATTGCACTCCACAATGCCCTTTCACACCTGGACAAAAGGATCCCCTATGTGAGAATGCTATTCATTGACTACAGCTCAGCGTTCAACACCATTGTGCCCTCAATACTCATCACTAAGCTAAGGACCCTGGGACTAAACACCTCCCACTGCAACTGGATCATGGATTTCCTGACGGGCCGACCCAGGTGGTGTGGGTAGGTAACATCACATCCGCCACGCTGATCCTCAACACGGGGGCCCCTCAGGGATGCGTGCTCAGGCCCCTCCTGTACTCCCTGTTCACTCATGACTGCACGGCCAGGCACAACTCCAACACCATCATTAAGTTTGCTGATGACACAACAGTGGTAGGCCTGATCACCGACAACGATGAGACAGCCTATAGGGAGGTGGTCAGGGACCTGACCGTATGGTGCAAGGACAACAACCTCTCCCTCAACGTGATCAAGACAAAGGAGATGATTGTGGACTACAGGGAAAGGAGGACCGAGCACGCTCCCATTCTCATCGACGGGGCTGCAGTGGAGCAGGTTGAGAGTTTCAAGTTCCTTGGTGTCCACATCACCAACAAACTAACATGGTCCAAGCACACCAAGACAGTCAGGAAGAGGGCACCACAAAACCTTTCCCCCCTCAGGAGACTGAAAAGATTTTGCATGGGTCCTCAGATCCTCCAAAGGTTTTACAGCTGCACCATCGAGAGCATCCTGACGGGTTGCATCACTGCCTGGTATGGCAACTGTTCGGCCTCTGACCGCAAGGCACTACAGAGGATAGTGCGTACGGCCCAGTACATCACCAGGGCCAAGCATCCTGCCATCCAGGATATCTATGCCAGGCGGTGTCAGAGGAAGGCCCTAAAAATTGCCAAAGACTCCAGCCACCCTAGTCATAGTCTGTTCTCTCTGCTACCCCACGACAAGCGGTACCGGAGCGCAGAGTCTACAGTAGGTCCAAGAGGCCTCTAAACAGCTTCTACCCCCAAGCCATAAGATTCCTGAACAGCTAATCAAATGACTAACCAGATTATTTGAATTGCACCCCCCCCCCCCCCCCACTTCTACTCCGCTGCTACTCTCTGTTATTATCTATGCATAGCCACTTTAAAAACACTACCTACATGTCTATATTACCTCAATTGCCTCGACACCGGTGACTCCGTACCGGTACCCCATGTATATAAATGTCATTTTTTCAGGACCCTGTCTTTCAAAGATAATTCACAGATCTTCATTGTAAAGGGTTTTAACACTGTTTCCCATGCTTGTGAAATGAACCATAAACAATTAATGAACATGCACCTGTGGAACTGTCGTTAAGACACTAACAGCTTATAGACGGTAAGCAATTAAGGTCACAGTTATGAAAACTTAGGACACTAAAGAGGCCGTTCTAATGACTCTGAAAAACACCAAAAGAAAGATGCCCAGGGTCCCTGCTCATCTGTGTGAACGTGCCTTACGCATACTGCAAGGAGGCATTAGGACTGCAGATGTGGCCAGGTGTCACGGTTTTCTTCCTGGGATGAAGGAGAGGACCAAAACGCAGCGCGGCTAGTGTTCAACATAATTTAATAAAGAATATGTGAACACTACAAACAACAAAACAATAAATGTGAAAACCGACAACAGTCCTATCTGGTGCAGAACACAAAGACAGAAGACAGGAAACAATCACCTGTAACGTTCGTCTTGTGGTGATTGAACGGACCAAGGCGCAGCGGGTGATGAATACATACTGAATTTATTTAACAGACGAAACACTGACAAAACACTAGAACAAACTACAAAACAATAAACGAAGGCAACAGACCTGAAACAAACGAACTTACATATAGACGAAGAACGCACGAACAGGAACAGACTACCTAAAATGAACGAGCAAACGAAACAGTCCCATGTGGTATACACAGACACAGGAACAATCACCCACAAACAAACAGTGAGAACAACCTACCTTAATATGGCTCTCAATCAGAGGAAACGACACACACCTGCCTCTAATTGAGAACCATACCAGGCAAACCATTAACCCAACATAGAAAACAGACGAACTAGACACACAACATAGAATTCCCACCCAGCTCACGTCCTGACCAATTAAACACATACAAAACAACAGAAAACAGGTCAGGAACGTGACAGAACCCCCCCCTCAAGGTGCGAACTCCGGGCGCACCCCTAAAACTCAAGGGGAGGGTCTGGGTGGGCATCTGTCCGCGGTGGCGGCTCCGGCGGTGGACGAGGACACCACTCCACCACTGTCTTTGTCCCCCTCCTTAGCGTCCTTTGAGTGGCGACCCTCGCCCCCGACCATGGTCCAGGAACCTTCACCAACGCCCCTCTAAAATAGAGGAGACAACTCAGGACAGAGAGGTAGCCCAGGACAGAGAGGTAGCTCAGGACGAATGGCAGCTCCGGACTGAATGGCAGCTCCGGACTGAATGGCAGCTCCGGACTGAATGGCAGCTCCGGACTGAGTGGCAGCTCCGGACTGGGTGGCAG
Organism: Salvelinus namaycush; assembly: GCF_016432855.1. Taxonomy (NCBI): domain Eukaryota; kingdom Metazoa; phylum Chordata; class Actinopteri; order Salmoniformes; family Salmonidae; genus Salvelinus; species Salvelinus namaycush. The sequence continues at coordinate 26,768,722 of NC_052329.1, forward strand.
CTCCGGACTGGGTGGCAGCTCCGGACTGGGTGGCAGCTCCGGACTGGGTGGCAGCTCCGGACTGGGTGGCAGCTCATGACTGGGTGGCAGCTCATGACTGGGTGGCAGCTCATGACTGGAGGGCAGCTCATGACTGGAGGGCAGCTCATGACTGGAGGGCAGCTCATGACTGGAGGGCAGCTCATGACTGGAGGGCAGCTCATGACTGGAGGGCAGCTCATGACTGGCTGGCGTCTCTGGCAGCTCATGACTGGCTGGCGTCTCTGGCAGCTCCTGACTGGCTGGCGGCTCTGGCGGCTCCTGACTGGCTGGCGGCTCTGGCGGCTCCTGACTGGCTGGCGGCTCTGGCGGCTCCTGACTGACGGACGGTTCTAGCGTCTCCTGACTGACGGACGGCTCTAATGGCTCGGGACAGACGGGCGGCTCTAATGGCTCGTGGCAGACGGATGACTCAGATGGCGCTAGGCAGACGGATGACTCAGATGGCGCTAGGCAGACAGATGGCTCAGACGGCGCTGGGCAGACGGATGGCTCAGACGGCGCTGGGCAGACGGATGGCTCAGACGGCGCTGGGCAGACGGATGGCTCAGACGGCGCTGGGCAGACGGATGGCTCAGACGGCGCTGGGCAGACGGATGGCTCAGACGGCGCTGGGCAGACGGATGGCTCAGACGGCGCTGGGCAGACGGATGGCTCAGATGGCGCTGGGCAGACGGATGGCTCAGACGGCGCTGGGCAGACGGATGGCTCAGACGGCGCTGGGCAGACGGATGGCTCAGACGGCGCTGGGCAGACGGATGGCTCAGACGGCGCTGGGCAGACGGATGGCTCAGACGGCGCTGGGCAGACGGATGGCTCAGATGGTGCTGGGCAGGCAGGCAGTGTAGGCAGCTCAGACGGCGCTGGTCAGGCAGGCAGTGCAGGCAGTTCAGACGGCGCTGGGCAGGCAGGCAGCTCAGACGGCGCTGGACAGACGAGCAGTGCAGGCGGCGTTGAGCAGACGAGCAGTGCAGGCAGTTCAGACGGCGCTGAGCAGGCAGGCAGCTCAGATGGCGCTGGACAGACGAGCAGTGCAGGCGGCGTTGGGCAGACGGCCGACTCTGACCTGCTGAGGCGCACAGTAGGCCTGGTGCGTGGTGCCGGAACTGATGGTACCGGACTGGAGACACGCACCTCAAGGCTAGTGCGGGGAGCAGGAACAGGGCACACTGGACTCTCGATGCGCACTCTAGGCCTGGTGCGTGGTACCGGCACTGGTGGTACCGGGCTGAGGGCACGCACCTCAGGGCGAGTGCGGGGAGAAGGCACAGTGCGTACAGGGCTCTGGAGACGCACAGGAGGCTTGGTGCGTGGTGCCGGAACTGGAGGTACTGGGCTGGAGACACGCACCACAGGGAGAGTGCGTGGAGGAGGAACAGAGCTCTGGAGACGCACTGGAAGCCTGGTGTGTGGTGTAGGCACTGGTGGTACTGGGCTGGGGCCACGCACCATAAGGCGAGTGCGGGGTGCTGGAACTGGAGGTACTGGGCTGGGGCGGGAAGGTGGCGCCGGATATACCGGACCGTGCAGGCGTACTGGCTCCCTTGAGCACTGAGCCTGCCCAACCTTACCTGGTTGAATGCTCCCCGTAGCCCGTCCAGTGCGGGGAGGTGGAATAACCCGCACTGGGCTGTGTTGGCGAACCGGGGACACCATGCGTAAGGCTGGTGCCATGTACACCGGCCCGAGGAGACGTACTGAAGGCCAGATATGTAGAGCCGGCTTCATGGCACTTGGCTCAATGCTCAATCTAGCCCGGCTAGTGCGGGGAGGTGGAATAACCCGCACCGGGCTATGAACACGTACAGGAGACACCATGCGCTCTACTGCGTAACACGGTGTCTGCCCGTACTCTCGCTCTCCACGGTAAGCATGGGAAGTGGGCGCAGGTTTCCTACCTGCCCTCGCCACACTACCCTTTAGCCCCCCCCCAAGAAATTTTTGGGTGAGCCTCTCGGGCTTCCAGCCGCTCTGCCTTGCTAGCGCCTCATAATGCCGCCTCTCCGCTTTAGATGCCTCCAGCTCCGCTTTTGGGCGGCGACACTCCTCTGGCTCTGCCCAGGGTCCTTCTCCGTCCAGAATCTCCTCCCATGTCCATTCCTCCTTGAACCACTGCTGCTGTCGCTGCTGCCCGTTAACCCGCTGCTTGATCCGGGTTTGGTGGGTGATTCTGTAACGTTCGTCTTGTGGTGATTGAACGGACCAAGGCGCAGCGGGTGATGAATACATACTGAATTTATTTAACAGACGAAACACTGACAAAACACTAGAACAAACTACAAAACAATAAACGAAGGTAACAGACCTGAAACAAACGAACTTACATATAGACGAAGAACGCACGAACAGGAACAGACTACCTAAAATGAACGAACAAACGAAACAGTCCCATGTGGTATACACAGACACAGGAACAATCACCCACAAACAAACAGTGAGAACAACCTACCTTAATATGGCTCTCAATCAGAGGAAACGACACACACCTGCCTCTAATTGAGAACCATACCAGGCAAACCATTAACCCAACATAGAAAACAGACGAACTAGACACACAACATAGAATTCCCACCCAGCTCACGTCCTGACCAATACTAAACAAGCAAAACACATAAGAACTCTGGTCAGGACGTTACACCAGGGCAATAAATTGCAATGTCCGTACTGTGAGACGCCTAAGAAAGCGCTACAGGGAGACAGGGCGGACAGCTGATCGTCCTCGCAGTAGCAGACCACATTTAACAACACCTGCACAGGATCGGTACATCCGAACATCACACCTGCGGGACAGGTACAGGATGGCAACAATAACTGCCCGAGTTACACCAGGAATGCACAATCCCTCCATCAGTGCTCAGACTGTCCGCAATGGGCTGAGAGAGGCTGGACTGAGGGCTTGTAGGCCTGTTGTAAGGCAGGTCCTCACCAGACATCACCGGCAACAGCGTTGCCTATGGGCACAAACCCATCGTCGCTGGACCAGACAGGACTGGCAAAAAGTGCTCTTCACTGATGAGTCGCAGTTTTGTCTCACCAGGGGTGATGGTCGGATTCGCGTTTATCGTCGAAGGAATGAGCGTTACACCGAGGCCTGTACTCTGGAGCGGGATCGATTTGGAGGTGGAGGGTCCGTCATGGTCTGGGGCGGTGTGTCACAGCATCATCAGACTGAGCTAGTTGTTATTGCAGGCAATCTCAATGCTGTGCGTTACAGAGAAGACATCCTCCTCCCTCATGTGGTACCCTTCCTGCAGGCTCATCCTGACATGACCCTCCAGCATGACAATGCCACCAGCATACTGCTCGTTCTGTGTGTGATTTCCTGCAAGACAGGAATGTCAGTGTTCTGCCATGGCCAGCGAAGAGCCCAGATCTCAATCCCATTGAGCACGTCTGGGACCTGTTGGATCGGAGGGTGAGGGCTAGGGCCATTCGCCCCAGAAAAGTCTGGGAACTTGCAGGTGCCTTGGTGGAAGAGTGGGGTAATATCTCACAGCAAGAAATGGCAAATCTGGTGCTGTCCATGAGGAGGAGATGCATTGCAGTACTTAATGCAGCTGGTGGCCACACCAGATACTGACTGTTACTTTTGATTTTGACCCCCCCTTTGTTCAGGGACACATTATTCCGTTTCTGTTAGTCACATGTCTGTGGAACTTGTCCAGTTTATGTTTCAGTTGTTGAATCTTGTTATGTTCATACAAGTATTTACACATGTTAAGTTATAAACGCAGTTGACAGTGAGAGGACGTTTCTTTTTTCGCTGAGTTTAGCGCCACTATTGTTATTTACTGCTGCTCTTAAATTATTTCTTATTCTTATCTCTTACTTTCTGGGGGGTATTTTCTTTAAACTGCATTGTTGGTTAAGGGCTTGTAAGTACGCATTTCACTGTAAGGTCTACACCTGTTGTATTTGGCGCATGTGACAAATAGCATTTGATTTGATTTGAAAGGATGTTCTAACTCTCATGTACTAACCCAGGTGGAGGGCTCTACTCTGCTCTGCTCACAGCTCAACCCTAGCCAACCTTATTCTCATCTGTTTGCTGTTGTCTTTCTCCTCTCTGTCTCTTCCACTCTGTCATCCTCTCTCTCTCTCTCTCTTCACCCCCCCTCTCACTGCCCCTCTTTCTTTCCCTGTTCTCTGTCTTCTCTCTTCACCCCCACCCCTCTCTCTCTCTCTCTCTCTCTCTCCCTGCTCTGTTGTCACACAGTATCACTACTAAGTTGGAGCGTGCGCTGGAGAAGGTGGCCCCCCTGCTCAGGGAGATCTTTGTGGACTTTGCGCCGTTCCTCTCTAGGACCCTGTTGGGAAGCCATGGTCAGGAGCTGCTCATAGAAGGTATAGGTGTTGTATAGTGTCTCTGTGTGTCCCTCCATCTATCCCTCAGTATGTCTGTCCTCTCCTGTCCCTCTGTCTGTCCACTGGCTGCTGTGTCACTACTGGATGTCTAGTAATGTAGCCCGAAAGGGCTACCACGCACACACACACACACACACACACGCACACACACACGCAGGCGCACGCAGGCGCACACACACACACACACGCAGGCGCACGCACGCACGCACGCACGCACGCACGCACGCACGCACGCACGCACACACACACACACACACACACACACACACACAGGATAAACAATTAATGGAGAGTTGAAAGGTGTGAATGTTGTCTGATCCCTTCACTCTGCCTCTCTGTCAGAAGGCTGGCCATGCTGACAGATACACACACACACACACACACACACACACACCTGACATGCTGAGCACCGACTGTGGACAAACCAGGCAAACACAACACACTTCACCAACACAATAGAGCCAGTATTCATAAAGCATCCCATAGTACAAATGCTGGGATCAAGTCTAGGATCAGTTTTACCTTATAGTTCATTATGAATAATATTACATGGACAGTAGAGACCTGATCCTAGATCAGCACTCCTACTTTGAGATGGTTTGCCCAGACTTTTACCAAGGAAAAGTGGCTGTTTTTCCTGAATCAGGGCCCTGGTGGAAAGTCTCTCCATTTAGTAGTAATTACCAGCCATACATCACTCAAATTAACCGGGGTCACGCCCCAAGTGCCCCCTCACCCACCCACCCACCCCCCTCTCCTCTCCTCTTCTTCTCATCACCTCCCCTCTCCCCCTCTCTAGACATGTTGTCAGTGTGGTAATCATGCCCAGCCATCCTGGCCTGGCCCCTGGCCCATGATACACTTGGAGTTGAGAGGGAGGCCCCTGGGCGAACAAAGCTGTCGTTGTGATGGCCTTCCCTCTCTCCTCTCCTTCCCCCTTCCCTCTCTCCTCTCCTTCTCCCTTCCCTCTCTCCTCTCCTTCCCCCTTCCCTCTCTCCTCTCCTTCCCCCTTCCCTCTCTCCTCTCCTTCCCCCTTCCCTCTATCCTCTCCTTCCCCCTTCCCTCTCTCCTCTCCTTCCCCCTTCCTACCTCTCCTCTCTCTGCCTTTCCACTCCTTCCTCCCCTTACCAGCACACTGCTCCACAATGCCACATTCACCCCAGTGATTTAACTCTGCCCTGCTCACAGGAAAGGCATGGTCAGAGGGGCAGAGCCTGTTTAAATAGAACACATATAGTTTGTGTACCACTGTACGGCCAGGGTCCATGGTCATTAGGCCAGCATACCAGAGTATGGCCGGGGTCGCTAGGGGCCAGGGTCACCCTACCACCTGACCCCCTGTGTCAGAGAGAGCAGAGTGATGGGAGAACTGGTCATTGCAGTCACAAGAGGTCAGCTGTGGTGGAATGTAGCTGTGTGTGTGTGTGTGTGTGTGTGTGTGTGTGTGTGTGTGTGTGTGTGTGTGTGTGTGTGTGTGTGTGTGTGTGTGTGTGTGTGTGTGTGTGTGTGTGTGTGTGTGTGTGTGTGTGTGTGTGTGTGTGTAATAGGTCATCTGTAGCTGTCTGTGAACTGGAGATGGTCAGGTCACATCCCCTGTTTACAACAGTCTTAGAGGCTCAGGCTGTTTCAGTGCTGTGCAAGATTCACATTATACAACAGTACACTTTGTCTCCATCCCAAATAGCACCCTATTTCCTATCTAGTGCACTCCATAGGGCTCTTGTCAACATGCATTCAATATAGAGGGAATAGGGTGCCATTTGTTACACACACTTTGTCACTTTGTCTCTATCTCAGTGGTTTGTAGGCAGCGATATTGTTTTATTATTGTAACATGTAAGGTCATTTCCCATTTCCAATCCTGGCAAGCTCTTTCTTTGCATCAACGGTAAAACGGAAGAGATGTTTGACATGCATGAGATGGTCTCTGTCTGTGTGTTTATAAACATGTTGACATTTCATCTCTGGTTGTTGACTCATGCTGTCAATCACACTGACTGACATCTTCATGCAACCATGCCAACGGGCCCTGGCCCCACCAGCCTATAATGAGTCCTCCAGAGTGTCTTCTTCTCTGGTAATGAGTACAATGTTAGCCCCTCTCACCTGTCAATGGAGAGGTTTCGCAGGGACTTATATGAAGGCGCTAGGAACTGTTGAGCCAAGTCAAACTGTCCTGTGTGTTGTATGACAACTCTGCTTCTAACCCTCTGTCTCGTCCTGTCCTGTCCTGTCTGCTCCACCAGGTTTGGTGTGTATGAAGTCCAGCACCTCCGTAGTAGAACTAGTCATGCTGCTCTGCTCTCAGGTGAGATTCTCTCTTTCTCCTCACATATCCCTCCTATTCTCTCCCTCTCTGCTTCTTCCTTCCTCCCACATCCCTCTCTTCCCTCCACTGCCTCTGTTCTCTCGTCTCTACCTCTTCCTCACTCTTTTCTTCCTCTCCCTCTCGCCTCCTCTCCTCCCTTTGATGGACTCTAAAGATGAGGTTGCTTCCAGCTCTAGTTCTCTGGGTCGTTCCACGAAAGGAGTCCCTTTTGCATCCCTTTGATATTTTAAATAGAGTTTTTGCACCAATATTCCATTTAGAAATGAAGTACCCTTTAATATAGACCACATTGAAAACTCAATAAATCAGTTTTTTTTATATGAATAAAGACTTGTTAAAGTGCCAAAATTCTAAAGATTTTAACCCACTGAACCCCAATATTTCTCAACGTTTTCACATCATTCTAAAGCCCTAGTTATTTTGTTGCTTTGATAAATTAATTTCTGAAGATTATGATTTATTTGATTAGTGATAAATTAAGGTTAAAAAAAAGTGGAGATCTGAGTCGGTTGAGCATAACACGTCAACCCTGCTAACCATAGATGACAGGCTACAAATATTTTAACAATTAAAAGAACATTGTGAAGCTTGCATTCAATTTCCCCTTCGTGTTGCACACAACAATTCCCCCTGTCACAAGGGGATTTATGGCTGATTTAAGATGAAATCGTCAGCCCTGTGACGGTCAACCCTGTTACTTTATTTGGGACTAAATACAGTTGAAGTCGGAAGTTTACATACACTTAGGTTGGAGTCATTAACTTGTTTTTCAACCACTCCACAAATTTCTTGAACAAACTATAGTTTTGGCAAGTCGGTTAGGACATCTACTTTGTGCATGACACAAGTAATTTTTCCAACAAATGTTTACAGACAGATTATTTCACTTAACATTCACTGTATTACAATTCCAGTGGGTCAGAAGTTTACATACACTAAGTTGACTGTGCCTTTAAACAGCTTGGAAAATTCCAGAAAATAATGTCATGGCTTTAGAAGCTTCTGATAGGCTAATTGACATCATTTGAGTCAATTGGAGGTGCACTTGTGGATATATTTCAAGGCCTACCTTCAAACTCAGTGCCTCTTTACTTGACATCATGGGAAAATCAAAAGAAATCAGCTAAGACCTCAGAAAAACAATTGTAGACCTCCACAAGTCTGATTCATCATTGGGAACAATTTCCAAATGCCTGAAGGTACCACGTTCATCTGTACAAACAATAGTACTAAAGTATAAACACCATGGGACCACGCAGCCGTCATACTGCTCAGGAAGGAGACGCTTTCTGTCTCCTTGAGATGAACGTACTTTGGTGCGAAAAGTGCCAATCAATCCCAGAACAACAGCAAAGGAAATTGTGAAGATGCTGGAGGAAACAGGTATCTATATCCACAGTAAAATGAGTCCTTTATCGACATAACCTGAAAGGCCGCTCAGCAAGGAAGAAGCCACTGCTCCAAAACCACCATAAAAAGCCAGACTACGGTTTGCAACTGCACATGGGGATAAAGATCGTACTTTTTGGAGAAATGTCCTCTGGTCTGATGAAATAATGACCATCGTTATGTTTGGAGGAAAAAGGGGGACGCTTGCAAGCCGAAGAACACCATCCCAACAGTGAAGCACTGGGGTGGCAGCATCATGTTGTGGGGATGCTTTGCTGCAGGAGGGACTGGTGCACCTCACAAAATAGATGGCATCATGAGCATAGAAAATTACGTGGATATATTGAAGCAACATCTCAAGACGTCAGTCAGGAAGTTAAAGCTTGGTCGCAAATGGGTCTTCCAAATGGACAATGACCTCAAGCATACTTCCAAAGTTGGGGCAAAATGGCTTAAGGACAACAAAGTCAAGGTTTTGGAGTGGCCATCACAAAGCCCTGACCTCAATCCCATATAAAATGTGTGTGCAGAACTGAAAAAGCATGTGTGAGCAAGGAGGCCTACAAACCTGACTCAGTTACACCAGCTTTGTCAGGAGGAATGGGCCCAAATTCACCCAACTTATTGTGGGAAGTTTGTGGAAGGCTACCTGAAACGTTTGACCCAAGTTAAACAATTTAAAGGCAATGCTACCAATTACTAATTGAGTGTATGTAAACTTTTGACCCACTGGGAATGTGATGAAAGATATAAAAGCTGATATAATTCATTCTCTCTACTATTTTTCTGACATTTCACATTCTTAAAATGAAGTGGTGATCCTAACTGACCTAAAACAGGGAATTTCTACAAGGATTAAATGTCAGGAATTGAGAAAAATGAGTTTAAATGTATTTGGCTAAGGTGTATGTAAACTTCTGACTTCAACTGTAGGTACTTACTATAGTATTTTTTTTAAATGTAATCTCTTGAGATGGGAAAACATTGTTTTCATTAAATAGAACATGTGTTCTTCATGATAATGTTAAAATTAGGTGAAATAAAAAATGTATAAAAAATTCAGAAAGTTACAGTACCCAAAGGGACTCATTTCATGGAACACCCCTCTGTTCTCACCCCCACCCTGTCCCCTTATCTCCTCCCTGTCCCCTTATCTCCTCCCTGTCTCCTTACCTCCTCCCTGTCCCCTTACCACCTCCCTGTCCCCTTACCACCTCCCTGTTCCCTTATCTCCTCCATGTCTCCTTACCTCCTCCCTGTCCCCTTATCTCTTCCCTGTCCTCATATCTCCTCCCTGTCCTCATAGTGGATCAGCTCCACCTCATGTGGGACTGATCACCTCCTCTAGTTAAGCCCAATGATGTACAGTGTCTTCAGAAAGTATGCATATCCCTTGACTTATTCCACATTTTGTTTTGTTCTAACCTGAATTTAAAATGCATTAAATTGATTATTTTTCTCACCCATCTACAGACAATACCCCATAATGACAAAGTGAGAAAAAACATGACATTTTCATTTACATAAGTATTCATAACCCCTGAATCAATAATTTTAGAAGCACCTTTTGCAGCATTTACAGCTGTGAGTCTTTTGGGGTAAGTCTAAGACCTTTGCACACCTGGATGGTACAATATCTGCCCGTTATTCTTTTTTAAATTCTTCAATCTCTATCAAGTTGGTTTTTGATCATTGCTAGAAAGACATTTTCAAGTCTTGCCATAGATTTTCAAGTCGATTTAAGTCAAAATTGTAAATAGGCCACTCAATGTCATCTTGGTAAGCAGCTCCAGTATAGATTTGGCCTTGTGTTTTAGGTTATTGTCCTGCTGAAAGGTGAATTTGTCTCCCAGTGTCTGTTGGAAAGCAAACTGAACCAGGTTTTCCTCTAGGATTTTGCCTATGCTTATAGCTGTATTCCGTTTCTTTTTATTTTAAAAAACTACCTAGTCCTTGCCAATGTCAAGCATACCCATAACATGATGCAAACACCACCATGCTTGAAAATAGCAAGAGTGGTACTCAGTAATGTGTTGTGTTGGATTTGCCACAAACATAACACTTTGTATTCAGAACAAATAGTTAATTTCTTTGCAAAAACGTTTTGCAATATTACTTAAGGATGCATGTTTTATATTTTTATTCTGTACAGGCTTCCTTCAATTCACTCTATAATTTAGGTTAGTATTGTGGAGTAACTACAATGTTGTTGTTCCATCCTCAGTTTTCTCAAATCACAACCATTAAACTCTGTAACTGTTTATAAATCACCATTGGCCTCATGGTGAAATCCCTGACCAGTTTCCTTCCTCTCCTGCAACTGAGTTAGGAATGACGCCTGTATCTTTGTAGTGACTGAGTGTATTGATACACCATCAGAAACCTAATTAATGACTTCCCCATGCTCAAAAAGATATTCAGGGTCTGCTTTTTTAAATTTGTATTATATATTTTTACATCTACCAATCGGTGCTCTTTGTGAGGTTTGAAAAACCTCCCTGGTCTTTGTGGTAGAATCTGTGTTTGAAATTCAATACTCGACTGAGGGACCTTTACAGATAATTGTATGTGTGGAGAACAGAGATTATGTTAATCACTATTATTGAACACGGAATGAGTCCATGTAACTTAATATGCGATTTGTTCAGCACATTTTTACTCCTGAACTTATTTTGGCTTGCCATAATAAAGGTATTGAATACTTTTTGACTCAAGACATTTATGCTTTACTGTCACGCCCTGACCTTAGAGAGCTTTTTATGTCTCTATTTTGGTTTGGGTCAGGGTGTAATTTGGGTGGGCATTCTATGTTCATTTTTCTATGTGTTGTATTTCTTTGTTTTGGCCGGGAATGGTTCTCAATCAGGGACAGCTGTCTATCGTTGTCTCTGATTGGGAACCATACTTAGGTAGCATTTTCCCACCTGTGTTTTGTGGGTAGTTATTTTCTGTTTAGTGTTTTCTGCACCTGACAGGACTGTTTCGGTTTCGTTTCTCACTTTGTTGTTTTGTTTAGTGTTCAGTGTTAATAAATATCATGAACACTTACCACGCTGCGCTTTGGTCCGATCCTTCCTTATGCAACGATGACCGTTACATTTACAGTGTTTATTAATTTCTAAAATGTTCTACAAATAAAACTCCACTTTGACATTATGGGGTATTGTGTGTAGATCAGTGACACAAAATCTAAATGTAATGAATTTTAACTTCATGCTGTAACACAACAAAATGTAGAAAAAGTAAAGGGGTGTGAAAATTTCCTGAAGGCACTGTATTGGCCATTGAGAGGCTTTGAAGATACCAGTCGGCCATATTAGGAGCAGTGAATGGAATTCTACAGTATTTCAAATAAATGTTTTAAGGACAAAATTACATGTATTTAAGTAGTTTTTCTTGTAGTGTAGACAGTAACATTAGTAATCTAAAAAAATATATACTTTAAGGATTTGTTTTAAATATATTTTTCATGTATATGTTTAGCTCACATAATATAATAAAACAAGTATGCATTAAGGTGTCTGAAATAGAATAAATGTGGCAAAAACTAATGTAGACATTAATAAATGCATTTCTATAGCTTCCCAAATATTTTTACAACGTTGGGGGAGTGTCAAGACATCATCCTCTATCAGTCATCTAGTGTATATATAAACCATTGGTTAAGTCTCTTACATCTCAACGGGTCACAGTCCCAATGTAGCAGTAAGAACAGAATAGGAGATAGTTAACATACCTTCTGTCTGCAGGGCCAGTCAGTGAGTCCATAAGGAAGACATTAGGTGGTGCCTCTCTCGCTAAGTATCCAGTCTGCAGGGATGGAGGCTGCAGTAGGAGGTGCGGTGCCCAGAGCTTGTGTGTAACAAACTATTTAAAATTATGAAATTCAGGAACCCTGAACCAATAGGATAATCTTCATAGACACCACAGATTGTCAGCTTTTCTTATCTGAGCTCCTGAGCCACGCCCATTACCCTGGCTGCAGGTCAGCCCATAGCTAAATATTCTGGGTTCTGTTGCAGGTCAGACCATAACCAGAGGTTCTGCAGGTCAGCCCATAGACAGAGGTTCTGCAGGTCAGCCCATAACCAGAGGTTCTGCAGGTCAGCCTGTCAGCCCGTCAGATCCCATACATACCCATGCATCTGTTATTAGAAGGCTGAGATTAAGGAGCATTCCTCTCTCTCTATTCACACAACCGCCAGAGCCTTGCAGTAGTGAATCACGCTGTTACTGCTGTTCTTTTGAAGTTTCTGAGGGAATGTTCCCTGTGTCTTGCTCTCTCTTCTGTCTGTCTGTCTGTCTGTCTTTCTGGAGGCTAACCTAGCACTGTGGCTCTGGGATGTCTACCTTCTCTTCCTAGCTCCTGGATTTACTGAGGGCTGGGAGTGTCAGCGAGCCGTATACCCCCCTCACAGAGTCACCCCCTCCCCATTCCCCCCACCCCTGACACAGATAGTATTACTGCGGCTCCAATAGTTCCTGCCATTAGGGACTCCTGGGATGAAACCCAGCCTGAGATATTGACCCGTCAGCAAGGCTGAAAGTGGATCTGCTTGGCCTGAGTTGGAACCACAGCTAGCTTTATCTAGCAGCACTGGCAGGGATGGGCACAGTAGAACTTGTTAATCCTGATCTGATTCCATCAGTAGTGACTTTCCTATATTGGGCTAGGACACAGCTGTATGGGGCTGGGGTGGAGACTGGGACTAAATGGGGCTAGGACACAGTTGTATGGGGCTGGGGTTGTATGGGGCTTGGATGGGCAGCACACTCTGTGTATCTCTTCACAGACGGCCTGGTGAATGAGAAGGTCAAACATCTCTGTTTCTTGTAACAGCTTAAACACACAGATGATCTGCAGTAGAGCCTGGGAGATTTACTGACAGAGAGCCTCCAGATGTGGAGAGCATAGCAGATAAAAGACTTCAGCCTGGATTGAGATGCCACAATACTGCTGTCTGCCTGACGCCTACTGACGTTTGGGAGTATGGACGGCTGCAGAGGAACTAGAGGCTTGTGTGTAACAAACAATTTAAAATGATGAAATTCAGGAACCCTGAACCAATAGGATAATCTTCATAGGTGAAACACTCCCAGACACCACAGATTGTCAGCTTTTCTTATCTGAGCTCTTGAGCCATGCCCATTACCCTGGCTGCAGGTCAGCCCATAACTAAATATTCTGGGTTCTGTTGCAGGTCAGACCATAACCAGAGGTTCTGCAGGTCAGCCCATAGACAGAGGTTCTGCGGGTCAGCCCATAACCAGAGGTTCTGCAGGTCAGCCCATAACCAGAGGTTCTGCAGGTCAGCCCATAGACAGAGGTTCTGCGGGTCAGCCCATAACCAAAGGTTCTGCAAGTCAGCCCATAGAGAGAGGTTCTGCGGGTCAGACCATAACCAGAAGTTCTGCAGGTCAGCCCATAGACAGAGGTTCTGCGGATCAGCCCATAGACAGAGGTTCTGCGGGTCAGCCCATAACCAAAGGTTCTGCAAGTCAGCCCATAGAGAGAGGTTCTGCGGGTCAGACCATAACCAGAAGTTCTGCAGGTCAGCCCATAGACAGAGGTTCTGCGGATCAGCCCATAGACAGAGGTTCTGCAGGTCAGCCCATAACCAGAGGTTCTGCAGGTCAGACCATAACCAGAGGTTCTGCGGGTCAGCACATAGACAGAGGTTCTGCAGGTCAGACCATAACCAGAGGTTCTGCGGGTCAGCACATAGACAGAGGTTCTGCAGGTCAGCACATAACCAGAGGTTCTGCAGGTCAGCCCATAGACAGAGGGTCTGCAGGTCAGCACATAGACAGAGGTTCTAGGTTCTGTTTCTCTGCCTCTACATGAAGGATCATGTTACTTCCTCCTGGAGAAGCATGTCAGGCCTAATTCCCTTCAAACAGGCAATAATGGGCTTTCCCCAAATCTCTGCAGTCACAGCCCAGCCCCTTTGGAGTCCTGCTGCGCAGAAGAAGATAAAAACTCAGGGGAAGAAAACATCTGAAGCTCCATCCCACTGTAACGGTAACTAGAGAGTTTACTGTACTGTAACTCAGTTAGACAAGATAGAAGATCCCATCGGTTCAGAGTTTTCCCCCTCCTACCTGATGTCCCTTTCCTGGCGCTGTATGAGACACATCTGCTTTGATTTCCGTATATATTTTTGTCACGTGAGTGCAGTACGAGCAGATCCTCAGAAGACGGGCCGAACATGAGCCCTGTTCAAATCAGTAACAGCGGATGATGTAGCAGAGAGAGAGAGATAGAGGTCAGGAGAAAACATGTGGAGACCAGATGCCCAGCATATCAGCACCGTCTCTCTCACTTAACGTAACGTAATGTGAGGTGGAACTGTGTTCTCTAGCCTGGTGCAGTCTGTCCCACACTACAGGAACTATGGCACTAACATGCTACCATACACTATTTAGCCAATGGCAATCTGCAGTCACAAATGTTTATCCTGAAATCCTTTGAATTTTGCATCGCAAACAATATGTTTGCTTTCCTGCTACACATAACTAAAGAGCCTCACCTTCTGTTCCAAAAGGCCTTGTGGAACTACAGAGATTTGTTTACTGTTTCTGAGATGCAGAATCTCATTTGTTAGCCTCTTCTATGCATGAGATTCAGTTGGTTTTATACCTGACACTTGGCTAGCATTGAAAACTGGGAACCTTTACCCTTTTTATATTTCTTCTCTTTTTTTCTCTTTGTATTTTGAACTGTGGCCTCCTGTGTTTTCCCTTCCATTTGCTCCTCAGTGAGTGAGCAGAGAGCCCAGGTTCCCACAGTGCAAGGCCCTCTCCTCTCCTCCGCTCCCAAACGGCTTTTTAAACATTCCCAGACAGGGTAGTGATGGTGCTGGGGAGAGGGTGGGGGGTGCCGTGGCCTCGGGGCCGTAGCCGCTCTAGGCTCCGGCTCCACACTGCAGTAGATGGCTCCCCTCTCCTCAGTCATCTGTCAGTGTGCGGACGAAGGAAATGGCTGTATTTAAGGCAGAGGATACAGTTTCATCCTCGATTACATCTCTCCTGTGTTTACCGATCTGTTCACAGAGGAGATCTCGTCCCGAATGCCACCCTATTCCCTATTTAGTGCACTACTTTTGACCAGGGCCCATAGGGCTCTCCTCAAAAGTAGTGCATATGTTGCCATTTGGGACGCATCCGAAGAGAGCAGGCACACTCACACATGCAGGGCAGAGATTCAGCTTTTTATAGCCAGCGCATCTCTTTGAAAGGATTCAATGACCTTAATGCCTTCTTTGTTTCGTTACTTCAATTAGAAAAAATCAAATGTGCGATGTGCATTTGAATTGCAACGGAGACTGGCCATGCAGAGAGATCCATGTGTTTCTCAGAGACTCTGTAGCTTTTTATTGCATTAAAGGGCTGATTTTATTGTACAGGTTTTTTCGTTTTGGAAATGTTTTTCTGGTTTGTGAAGCTTTCGTGGCAAAGTGTTCCATAATTGTTGTTTTATTACTACGTTATTGTTACTTTATTGCCTCCATGTGATTTTTATTGAAAATTAGCCCATTGATATGTTTTTATAGCCATCGCCTAGTAGCGCTGATTAGAATGTAATGAGCTCTGGGCTTTTACGTCTTGAACTGTTTACAGACCGTGTTTGAATAGCAAAAGCGACCGCAGACAGCCCTGTCTCATTTTGTGGCAGAGGGGTAAGTATTTGAAGTAGGTGTTGTTAGTACACACACAAGCTATCAGAGAGTAATATAGTATTCTAATCCAAGTCAAAACGTTTTTGCCAAAACTGAATCTCTCCAGCGTCTTGAAAAGGTAACCCCATTTAACCTTGTGGAAGGCTTTGTCTGACGTACAGCCAATGAGCCAGTATAAACAACTAACTATCCAACGTTCCTCCTCTCCACTCCTCTTTCTATCTTCCTCTCCTCTTCTTCTCTTCCTTCTGTCTCAGGAGTGGCAGAACTCGATCCAGAAAAATGCCGGCCTCGCCTTCATCGAGCTCATCAACGAGGGAAGGTATGTATCATATTCAGACACACACACACCATATGTTTTCCTATCCTTGTGGGGTCCTAAAATGTATTTCCATTCTAGATCCTATTTTCCCTAACCCTAACCCTGGACATAAATCTTACTCCTAAACCTAATACCTAACCCTAATTGTAACCCTAACCCCTAAGCTTAAAATAGTCGTTGTCCTCGTGGGGACATGGAAAATGTCCTCACGAGGGAGAATGTTCCTTGTTGTACTATCCTTGTGGGGACTTTTGTGGATTTTGATACACACACACACACACCAGCTCTGAACAGGTTGTTAGGTCCAGTGGCAGCAATATATTAGCAGTAAGCTGCTGGCCCCTAGAGCGTGGGGTGCTGTACTGTAGCGTGTTAGACTTTTTGTGCTCTATAGGGGTTAAGGTAAATAGGATTGGTGTGACAGAGTGATGTAACAATATTAACACGATATCAACACGATAATGTATCCCCTCTATCTGTGTATTCCCCACCCCTCTCTGTGAGTGTAGCAGGCTCAGATCAGGCAGGGTGTTATAGAACAGATCAGCCTCCAACTCCATCTGGTGACCCATCTGTGTAACCCTCTTACATCCAAACTGCCCAGCCTCAGCCTTATACCCCAGCCTCAGGTCCAGCCCTATACCCCAGTGCAACCTCACTGTTCCCAACCCAGCATAATCTTAGCCTTCCCAGGCACCTCCTATCCGGCCTCTTTATCCAGCCCCCCTGTCCGGCCTGGATAAAGAGCCTTACTCAGTGGGGGCCACTCTGCCACTCTGCTGCACGGCTACTCTATCACTCTACTGCTCTGTCACGTGGCGCTGTCCAGGGTGCTGCTGGCAGATCTAATTTCTCCTGCATCTGAGCTGCATCCCAAATGGCACCCTATTACCTATGTGGTGTGTAGTGCTGAGCGAATAGTTCTTTTTGAGGTTGTTTTGGTTCGATTATTAAACTATTTTTAATTTGGTTTCAATAAATAAATAAAGAACATGCACAATGCGCTATGTGGGTTGAATGCTGTAACAACACAGAATAAAACTATTAATAAAAGTCCCATGATGGTAGTGACTGCACATTACTCCTTATCACTTAATAATAATTTATTCAAATGATTTACTTCAATAACATATTTCAGTTGTTGTGTATTTTACATTTGTTTTATTTGATTACTTTATTATTTCATTCCAAGTCATAATCAGCTGCTGTCTATGCTGTCTGACAAAAATCGCAATTTTAGTTTGTTCAAAGTAAATAAGGCATACTTTTATGACTGCTGAATACCAATTCACTTAGATTGTGTATTTTCAGGAAGCAACTGCTCTCTAATCCTTCTCGATCGTGCATTCTTCTGTCTATTCTCTCCCTATCCATGTCTGCCCACACTAACCTAACGTAGCAGGCTTAAAATAAACACACAGACCGGACACATAGGCACGCAATGGATTATGGTCGTTGTAGTTAATTATCACGTTTTCTGTGCTGAACTATGTAGAATATTGGCCTGTTGGTAACAACAACTCCCTACTACATCGCACAGTTCGAGCTCGATCTGATTTATCTCTAGAGAATTTGTGCAATGTGCTCATTGAGCTCACAGAAAGAAGCAGAACGAAATGAAATTAAAATAATTGAACCAATGTCAGTCAATTAGTTGTTTAATAACAGAAATTCCAGTTAATCGCTCAGCATGAGTAGTGCTGTAACGGCAGTCTATTTCGTCCTCCTCATCGGACGAGGAGAGGCGAGAAGGATCGGAGGACCAATGTACAGCGTGGTAAGTTTCCATGATTTAATAACATGAAAACAATATACAATTACAAAATAACAAAACAAACTAACCGTCACAGTCCCGTGTGGCACAAACACTGACACAGAAAACAACCACCCACAAAATCCCAACACAAAACATGCCACCTATATATGATTCTCAATCAGGGACAACGATTGACAGCTGCCTCTGATTGAGAACCATATTAGGCTGAACACAGAAACAGACAAACTAGACACACAACATAGAATGCCCACCCAGCTCACGTCCTGACCAACACTAAAACAAGCAAAACACATAAGCACTATGGTCAGGACGTGACAGTACCCCCCTCCTGAGGTGCGGACTCCGAACGCACCCCTAAAACTCAAGGGGAGGGTCTGGGTGGGCATCTGTCCGCGGTGGCGGCTCCGGCGCAGGACGAGGACACCACTCCACCATTGTCTTTGTCCCCCTCCTTAGCGTCCTTTGAGTGGCGACCCTCGCCCCCGACCCTGGTCTAGGAACCTTCACAAAGGTCCCCCCTAGATTTAGGAGACAGCTCAGGACAGAGAAGTAGCTCAGGACAGAGAGGTAGCTCAGGACAGAGAGGTAGCTCAGGACAGAGAGGTAGCTCCGGACAGAGAGGTAGCTCCGGACAGAGAGGTAGCTCCGGGCTGAGGGGCAGCTCCGGGCTGAGGGGCAGCTCCGGGCTGAGGGGCAGCTCATGACTGGAGGGCAGCTCATGACTGGAGGGCGGCTCATGACTGGAGGGCGGCTCATGACTGAAGGGCGGCTCTGGCAGCTCCTGACTGGCTGGCGGCTCTGGCAGCTCCTGACTGGCTGGCGGCTCTAGCGGCTCGGGACAGACGGGCGGCTCTGACGGCGCTGGGCAGACAGATGGCTCTGACGGCGCTGGGCAGGCAGCTCAGATGGCTCTGGGCAGGCAGGCAGCTCAGATGGCTCTGGGCAGGCAGGCAGCTCAGATGGCTCTGGGCAGGCAGGCAGTGCAGGCGGCGTTGGACAGACGGCCGACTTTGACCTGCTGAGGCGCACAGTAGGCCTGGTGCGTGGTGCCGGAACTGGTGGTACCGGACTGGAGACACGCACCTCAAGGCTAGTGCGGGGAGAAGGAACAGTGCGTACAGGGCTCTGGAGACGCACAGGAGGCTTGGTGCGTGGTGTAGGCACTGGTGGTACTGGGCTGGGGCGGGAAGGTGGCGCCGGATATACCGGACCGTGAAGGAGTACACGAGCTCGTGAGCACCGAGCCTGCCCAACCTTACCTGGTTGAATGGTCCCCGTAGCCCTGCCAGTGCGGCGAGGTGGAATAGCCCGCACTGGGCTATGCTGGCGAACCGGGGACACCATTTGTAAGGCTGGTGCCATGTACGCCGGCCCGAGGAGACGCACTGGAGACCAGATGCGTTGGGCCGGCTTCATGACACCCGGCTCGATGCCCAAACTAGCCCTACCAGTGCGGCGAGGTGGAATAGCCCGCACTGGGCTAAGCACGCGTACTGGGGACACCGTGCGCTCCACCGCATAACACGGTGTCTGACCAGTACGACGCCCTCTCACTCCACGGTAAGCACGGGAAGTTGGCGCAGGTCTCCTACCTGACTTCGCCACACTCCCCTTTAGCCCCCCCCAAGAAATTTTTGGGTGAGCCTCTCGGGCTTCCAGCCGCTCTGCCTTGCTAGCGCCTCATAATGCCGCTTCTCCGCTTTTGCTGCCTCCAGCTCCGCTTTGGGGCGGCGACACTCCTCTGGCTCTGCCCAGGGTCCTTTACCGTCTAGAATTTCCTCCCATGTCCATTCCTCCTGGTACCGC
Source organism: Salvelinus namaycush (assembly GCF_016432855.1). NCBI lineage: Eukaryota > Metazoa > Chordata > Actinopteri > Salmoniformes > Salmonidae > Salvelinus > Salvelinus namaycush. Next base: position 26,788,428 of record NC_052329.1, read on the forward strand.
TGCTGCTGTCGCTGCTGCCCGTTGCCACGCTGCTTGGTCCGGGTTTGGTGGGTGGTTCTGTAACGGCAGTCTATTTCGTCCTCCTCATCGGACGAGGAGAGGCGAGAAGGATCGGAGGACCAATGTACAGCGTGGTAAGTTTCCATGATTTAATAACATGAAAACAATATACAATTACAAAATAACAAAACAAACTAACCGTCAGTCCCGTGTGGCACAAACACTGACACAGAAAACAACCACCCACAAAATCCCAACACAAAACAAGCCACCTATATATGATTCTCAATCAGGGACAACGATTGACAGCTGCCTCTGATTGAGAACCATATTAGGCTGAACACAGAAACAGACAAACTAGACACACAACATAGAATGCCCACCCAGCTCACGTCCTGACCAACACTAAAACAAGCAAAACACATAAGCACTATGGTCAGGACGTGACAAGTGCACTATATAGGGAATAGGGTGCCATTTGGGACGGAGACCTGCTATCTCTAAACAACCAGCATACCATCCAGCTGCAGTCCTCTGAACTATAATCAACCAGCTAACCAACCTGTCCTGTAGAGCTCTCTAACCTATCAGCTAACCAACTCGCTAAACTAACCAGCTAACCAAATAACTACAATCCTAGTTTAGAACACTAACGTCTAAATAAGAGGAGATAAAGAATTGTTCAGAACTCAGAGTGTAGTTGTAGTTTAAAGTTTGTTGACACTAGTATGATGAATGCAGTTCTGAGGCCTCTCCCTGAGACAGAGGATGCTTCCCAAATAGCATAGTACACTAGTACACTACATTTGACCAGGGCTCTATAATGGAAATAGGTTGCCATTTGTGATACAGAAAGAGGGTATCAGAAGCCTTGTAATTGAAACAAAGCAGACCTAATTTGGTGTAAAATGGCATAAAATCTCCACATAGTAGCCTGGCCATTTTCAATTATTAAAAAGATTGAAGCGTGGGTAGAAGCAGGTAGAGTGTACACCAGGGAGGCTGAGGAGTCAGTCATGGGAGGAGGTCAGGGCCAGAGACGACAGGGAGATGGAGATGAGGTTGGAGGGTCAGAAGGGAGGGGTTTGTGTGTCTGTCTATATTTCTGTGTGTTCCAGGTTGTTGTGTCATGCTAGGAAGGACCACATCATTGTGTTGACTGACTGTCTAGTATTCTGTCTTTCTGTCTGTCTGTTCCACGATTCTGTGTCATGCTATTAAGGGCCACATAATTTGTGTTGACTGACTGACTGTCTAGAATTCTGTATCTGTTCCAGATTGCTGTGTCATGCTATGAAGGACCACATCGTGCGTGTTGCCAACGAGGCAGAGTTCATCCTCAACAGACAGAGAGCAGAAGACGTCCATAAACATGCTGAGTTTGAGGTACAGTACCTTATCTAACCTAGTCAACTGACTACAGCAGCCTCGCCAGTCCTTGCTCTGGAGTGACTGACTTCAGTGTGCATCCCAAATGACACCCTGTTCCCTACATAGTGCACTAATTTTGACCAGGGCCCATAGAAATAGAGTGGCATTTGGGAGCCATCCCGGGTCTGTGAGAGAATAGCGCTGGATTAGCAGCAGCTCAGTACTCCTGTAGTCCCTGTGTCTCTCCAGGAGGATTATGGTCCTATCATTAGGCCACTCTACGGGATTATAATAACCAGCCTGCTAGCAATATTAATAAGCAGACTAAATGATACGCCAGCTACGTTCATATCTGGCCTTTATTAACTTTAAGCCCGTCCAACAGTATAATGAGTCTACCCCAGAGACGGTACTTACCCCACATATCAAACACACTGCCTGTTCTCACTACAAAGCATCAGAACACCAACACTCTCATTATTGATTTCTGTAGGAATTAGAGGTCGTCTGCAGTAATTAGACAGTATCTGCATGCCAAATGGCACCCTATTTTCTTTATAGTGCGCTACTTTTTATCAGGACCCTCTAGTCTCTGGTCAAACGTAGTGCACCATATAGGGAATAGGGTTCTGTTTGGGGCACAGTCAGTCTTTAGTAATGCCACTTTCTGTGTCTATTGCATTCTTTATTAAATGAAAGGAAGCCTGAGAAGGAAAGGAGAGAGGAGTTTTCTGAACTCAGGGAGATGCTCTGTTCAGAGGAATGTCATGCCTCTTTTAGACAGCAGGTAGAGCTGCTCTCTCTCTCTCTTTCTCACTCTCTTCCTCTCTCTCTATATATATATCTCTCTCTCTCTCTCTCTTTCTCACTTTCTTTAATTATCATCAAGAAAAGTTAGGGAGTGGGATGACACAATGTTGCTAGTCATATTGGAAGTGTCTTACCCAAGTACACACACACACACACGCACACACACACACACACACACACACACACACACACACACACACACACACACACACACACACACACACACACAGACCCTTCTTCCACTTCTGTTAGTAGCTTGTACATGTGAGGAGTGATGGGTTTCTTATCTTGGGGCAGCAGCCCTCCTCAAGCAGCTGTTAGATATCCTGTAGTCCTCTGCTAGAGGCTCCTTGACCTGCTAGATCAACTGGAGGAGACGGATAGATATGCAATGTCACCAGTAGCGAGGGAGGTTGCATCTCAAATGGCACCCTATTCCCTGTACAGTGCACTACTTTTGACCAGGGCCCATAAGGTGCCATTTGAGAAACACCCAGAGATTACCTGGCCCTCATCCCTCCTCTGGCCTCATCCCTTCTGTCTGACAACTCTAGACAGTCTACACTTTTCGTCCAGCCATGTCTCTACTTTATTACCCCTCAAAACCCCTTCCCTCACTCTACCCTCCATCCCCAGACAGATAGACATTTTTACATTAGGTTGGTGTCAGGGCAGCAGCCTCATATCCTGTGAAGTGATAAATAAGGTTTGATATTTGTCACAGCGTCACATGGTAACGTGAGATGACAAGCAGAGATTGAGTTATCTGCCATTTGAAGAATATGTTGAGGCATAATATCTGACACAATTCAAATATAGGGCCGGAAATTCAATTCACTTCCAGCTTCTGTTAGCAAATTAGATTGAGTATATGAGCAGGAAGGAGCAGGCCCGTGGCGACGCAGCAAGACAATCTTATTTTAGCAAGGAGAAGATGAAGTCAGATCCTGATCGGCTCCTCTAGAATCTAGATTACCTTTAGATGCTTCTACATTGCCTGTAGGAGATCACTGAGTGAGTCCCAAATGTCACCCTATTCAATATATAGTGCACTACTTTTTACCATAGGCATATGGGTCCTGGTTAAAACGGGTGTACTATAAAGGGAATAGAGTGCCGTTTGGTACGAAGGCACTGACTCCACTTCAACATAACACATCAACACATCACACAAATTATAATTTATACATGTAGGCTAACGTACAGGCTACTTCTCTTTGTTATCCAACCTGCCCTTCATCCACAGACACAGTTTAGTTTTATATAGGGACAGATTGTTTATAATGACCCCTATGTAAACAGATGGGATTAAAGCTTTCTAACGGACAAATTCCTCTCTTTTTCTCCATGTGAAACAAAGGACATTAGCAGACGGCAACAGTGTTTAAATCACTCTTCACTAACATGTCCCCTGCTGATGTAGTGGAGCAGAGATTGGCTCTCTTAATCTTAACAGCACAGGCTATAATATCTACTCACACGTGCACACAAACACACACACCATAATATCCTCTGTGGATCTATTGAATGGTTTTAATTTATTTTCCTTCAACACACAATTTGCATAGCTTCCTAGCATGACACACACATTTCCATGTTTGAATGCAGTATCTAATTTTGCAGGATTGCAATGGAGGAAACACAAGGACATATTAATACAAACATAACATAGCCATGCTAGCACCCTGCTAACACCAGACAGACAGTTATATTTGACAGATACCTTTCAAGACACTCAAGGACACCTTACGTTAAAAGTATATACAATCAAAGTGCAAGTTATATCAAATCCTAGTGATGGATACTGTCCGGTTTTAGCATAATGTTAACACCTAGCATGGTGTTAGCATTTTGTTAGCAGGGTGTTAGCACAATCTTAATGCTTAGCATGGTTAGCATTATGTTAGCATATCATTAGCATGGCTATGTTTATAATAAAATGGCTCCTTGTGTTCCCTCCATCAGTCTAACTGTGCCCAGTACACTGCTGATCGGAGGGAGGAGGAGAAGATGTGTGATCACCTGATAAGCGCTGCCAAGCACAGAGACCATGTGACTGCCAACCAGCTCAAACAGAAGATACTCAACATCCTCACCAATAAGCATGGAGCCTGGGGCAGCCTGGCACAGAGGTAAGACCCAGGGCTGAGGTATAGAGCTGGGGCTGAAGGATAGGCCTTGCCAGGGCTGGGGTATGGGGCTGGGGCTGAAGGATAGGCTTTGGGCTGGGGTATAGGGCTGGGGCTGAAGGATAGGCCTTGGGATGGGGTATATGGCTGGGGCTGAAGGATAGGCCTCACCAACAAACACAGAGCCTGGAGCAGCCTGGCAGCCTGGCACAGAAGTACGGACTGGGACTGGGTCTGGTGAAAGGTTTAGGGCTGGGGCTACCTGGAGCTGGGCTGGTCCAAAGGCCAAGCTAAGGCTAGGCTGGATAGCAGAACTCCCAGTATTAGCTGTACTGTACAATTAGTGCAGTACTGGGAAGGAAGGACCACCAGCTAATGTCATTTACCCAGCATCCACCAGGATCACATTTACATGGAGATGATCGTGGACTACAGGAAAGGAGGGCCGAGCAAGCCCCCATTCTCATCGACAGGGCTGTAGTGGAGCAGGTTGAGAGCTTCAAGTTCCTTGGTGTCCACATCACCAACAAACTATCATGGTCCAAACACACCAAGACAGTCGTGAAGAGGGCACGACAATGCCTATTCCCCCTCAGGAGACAGAAAAGATTTGGCATGGGTTCTCAAATCCTCAAAAAGTTATACAGCTGCACCATCGAGAGCATCCTGACTGGTTGCATCACCGCCAGGTATGGCAACTGCTTGGCCTCCGACCGCAAGGTGCTTCAGAGGGTAGTGCGTATGGCCCAGTACATCGCTGGGGCCAAGCTTCCTGCCATCCAGGATCTCTATACTAGGCAGTGTCAGAGGAATGACCAAAAATTGCCAAAGACTCCAGCCACCCTACTCATAGACTGTTCTCTCTGCTACCGCACGGTGAGTGGTACCGCAGTGCCAAGTCTAGGTCCAAAAGGCTTCTGAACAGCTTCTAACCCCAAGCCATAAGACTGCTGAACAGCTAATCAAATGGCTACCCGAACTATTTGCGTTGACACCTCCCCCCCCGACCCTTTTTTTATGCTGCTGCTACGCACTGTTTACTATCTATTATCTATACATAGTCATTTTACCCCCACATACATGTACAGTGGGCTCCAAAATTACTGGCACCCCTGACTGGCAATGCACAACAAATATTTAAAAAACATAAACAATATAATTATAGAGATATTTCAATGGAACCAACCAGAATCATTCAGTTATTTAATACAAAATAAATTTAATCAAAATCAAGGTTTCATAATTATTGGCATTCCTCATTTAGTACTTAGTGCAACCACCTCTGGCAAGGATAACAGCATGGAGGCTTTTCCTGTAATGTTTGACAAGGTAAAGGAACACATTTGGAAGGATTTTGGACCATTCCTCTATGCAGATCCTTTCAAGATCCTTCACATTCTTGGGTTTGCGCTTATCAACTGCCCTCTTCAACTCAGCCCACAGGTTTTTGATTGGATTGAGGTCTGGCGACTGAGTTGGCCATGGCAGAACATTGATTTTGTTGTCACAGAACCATTTCTGTGTGGATCTTGAGGTATGTTTCGGGTCATTGTCTTGTTGGAAAGTCCACCTACGGCCAAGTCCCAGCCTTCTGGCAGAGGCAACCAGATTGTCAGACAAAATTGCCTGATACTTGGTTGAATTCATTATGCCATCAATCTTAACCAGTGCCCCTGGACCTCTGGAATTAAAACAGCCCCAAAACATCACTGACCCCCCTCCATATTTCTCCGTGGGTATGAGCTGCCTCTCCTTGTATGCATCTCTGTTTCGACGCCAAACATGCCGATGCTGTATCTGACCAAAATGTTCAATTTTGGTTTCATCTGACCAGAGCACCTTCTTCCAGTCATAATTTAAATGACGTTTGGCAAACTCCAAGCGCTTGCGTCTGTGTCTTGGGGTCAGAAAGGGCTTTCTTCTGGCAACCCTTCTGTAATGGCCGTCGTCTTCCTCCTCTGAGGAGGAGGAGAAGTTTGAAGGATCGGAGGACCAATGCGCAGCGTTGTAATTGTTCATCTTATTTAATGAAAGTGAACAACTCAAAATACAAAAAAACAACAAAGTGAAAACTGAAACAGTTCTATCTGGTGCAGACACACAAAGACTGAAGACAACCACCCACAAAACCCAACAGAAAACAGGCTACCTAAATATGGTTCCCAATCAGGGACAACGATTGACAGCTGCCTCTGAGAACCATATCAGGCCAAAGACAGAAAACCAACACAGAAATAGAAAACATAGATTACCCACCCAACTCACGCCCTGACCACACTTAAAACAAAGAAAATACAAAAGAACTATGGTCAGAACGTGACAGTACCCCCCCCACCCAAGGTGCGGACTCCGGCCGCAAAACCTGAACCTATAGGGGAGGGTCTGGGTGGGCATCTGTCCACGGTGGCGGCTCTGGCGCTGGACGTGGACCCCACTCCACCATAGTCTTTGTCCGCTTTAGTGGCCTCCTAGGAACGGCGACCCTCGCCACCGAAATTGGCCTGGGAACCCAACTAAAGGGCCCCACTGGACCGAGGGGCGCCTCTGGACCGAGGGGCGCCTCTGGACCGAGGGGCGCCTCTGGACCGAGGGGCAGCTCTGGACCGAAGGGCAGCTCCGGACCGAGGGGCAGCTCCGGACCGAGGGGCAGCTCCGGACCGAGGGGCAGCTCCGGACCGAGGGGCAGCTCCGGACCGAGGGGAAGCTCCGGACCGAGGGGCAGCTCCGGACTGAGGGGCAGCTCAGGACTGAGGGGCAGCTCCGGACTGAAGGGCGACTCTGGCAGCTCCTGACCGGCGGGCGGCTCTGGCAGCTCCTGACGGGCGGCTCTAGCGGCTCAGGACAGACGGGCGGCTCAGGCGGCGCTGGACAGACGGGCAGCTCAGGCGGCGCTGGACAGACGGGCAGCTCAGGCGGCGCTGGACAGACGGGCAGCTCAGGCGGCGCTGGACAGATGGGCAGCTCAGGCGGCGCTGGACAGACGGGCAGCTCAGGCGGCGCTGGACAGACGGAAGACTCTGGCCTGTTGAGGCGCACAGTAGGCCTGGTGCGTGGTGCCGGCACTGGTGGTACCGGGCTGAGGACATGCACCTCAGGGCGAGTGCGGGGAGGAGGAACAGGGCGTACAGGGCTCTGGAGACGCACAGGAAGCCTGGTGCATGGTGTTGGCACTGGTGGTACTGGACTGGTGCGAGGGGCTGCCACAGGCGGACTGGTGCGTGGAGAAGGCACCGGAGAGACCGGACCGTGGAGGCGCACTACAGGTCTCGAGCACCGAGCCTGCCCAACCCTACCTGGCTGAATGCTCCCCGTAGCCAGGCCAGTGCGGCGAGGTGGAATAGCCCGCACTGGGCTGTGCTGGCGAACCGGGGACACCATGGGTAGGGCTGGTGCCATGTACACCGGCCCGAGGAGACGCACTGGAGACCAGATGCGTAGAGACGGCTTCATGGCACCTGGCTCGATGCCCAATCTAGCCCGGCCGATACGAGGTGCTGCTATGTACCGCACCGGGCTATGCCTGCCTACCGGGGACACCGTGCGCATCTCTGCATAACACGGTGCCTGCCCGGTCGCTCTCTCTCCACGGTAAGCACGGGGAGTTGGCTCAGGTCTCCTACCTGGCTTAGCACCACTCCCCGTGTTCCCCCCCCAATAAATTTTTGGGGCTGCCTCTCGGGCTTCCTTGCCAGCCGTGTTCCCTCAAAGCGCTGGCTCCCTTTAGCTGCTGCCTCCGCTCTCCTGGCTGCCTCCACCTGTTCCCATGGGAGGCGATCCCTTCCAGCCAGGATCTCCTCCCATGTGTAGCAACCCTTGCCGTCCAGAATGTCCTCCCATGTCCATTCCTCCTTATAGCGCTGCTCCTGCTGCTGCTGCCTGTTACCACGCTGCTTGGTCCTTTTTTGGTGGGTGGTTCTGTAACGGCTGTCGTCTTCCTCCTCGTCTGAGGAGGAGAAGTTTGAAGGATCGGAGGACCAATGCGCAGCGTGGTAATTGTTCATCTTATTTAATGAAAGTGAACAACTCGAAATACAAAAAAACAACAAAGTGAAAACCGAAACAGTTCTATCTGGTGCAGACACACAAAGACTGAAGACAACCACCCACAAAACCCAACAGAAAACAGGCTACCTAAATATGGTTCCCAATCAGGGACAACGATTGACAGCTGCCTCTGAGAACCATATCAGGCCAAAGACAGAAAACCAACACAGAAATAGAAAACATAGATTACCCACCCAACTCACGCCCTGACCACACTTAAAACAAAGAAAATACAAAAGAACTATGGTCAGAACGTGACACCTTCCAAAGAGCCTGTGGATGTGGAGGTGGCGTCTGATGGTGCTTTTTGAAACCTGGTGACCCCAAGATGCCACCAAGGCCTGCAATTCGTTCACAGTGATTCTTGGGGATTTTGTTGCTTCTCACGCCATCCTCCTCCCTATCCTGGGGGGCAAAATGCATTTGCGTCCTCTACCCGTGAGGTTTTCAACTGTTCCATATCTTTTAGATGTTTTAATAATTGCCCTGACAGTGCTGTGGTATATTCAATCGTTTGTGGATCTTCTTGTAGCCATTACCAGATTTATGAAGGTCTACGACCATCTGTCCCTTTTGAACTGCCAGTTCTTTTGTCTTCTTCATGGTGTTGGATGACAAAGGGATATTGCATGCGTGTTACCTCATTTTTATACCCTAGTGAAACAGGAAGTGATGTAATGGCTCAATATAGTTCCTTAAGACTTAGATAAACTTAAATAAGTGGAATTTAATTTGTGGTTTAATTTTGGTAGATGTTATTTACAATAATCTTTAAGGGTGCCATTAATTGTGAAAACTTGATTTGGAGGACATTGATTTTTAATTAAATCAATAAATTATTTTGGTTGGTTCCATTGAAACATTAATAAAGTACAGTATTTCTCACATGTTGGTATTTTGAGTTTATCTCTATAATTATATTGTTTATATTTGTTTAAGCATTGCTTGTGCATTGCCAGTCAGGGGTGCCAGTAATTTTGGAGCCCACTGTACAAATTACCTAAATTATCTCGACTAACCTGTACACCCGCACATTGACTCTGTACCGGTACCCCCTTTATATTGCCTCGTTATTGTAATTTTATTATTGGTCTTTTATTTTTACCTTAGTTTATTTAGTAAATATTTTTTCTTAACTCTTGTTTTTCTTAAAACTGCATTGTTGGTTAAGGGCTTGTAAGTAAGCCATTTCATGGTAAGGGTTAAAACTCTTGTATTCGGCGCATGTGACAAATACAATTTGATTTGATTTGATTTTGATCAGGGACCAGGTCAACTAACTCAATAACAGACAAAGAGACTGAACCCCCCTCGGGACCGACCACCGGTCAAACAGACTGGGGGTGGGGTTGGGGGGGAGTTGTGTTTGTGTGTGTGCGTGCGTGCGTGCGTGCGTGCGTGCGTGCGTGCGTGCATGCGTGCGTGTGTGTCTGTGTCTGTGTCTGTGTGTGTGTGCGTGTGCGTACGAGAAGGTATGTGTGTGGAGTATTGTAGAGTCTCTCAGCAACCCTCTCAGTCACACAGCAGAACACCTGGTGGTGGTTGGTGGTCAGTCATTCCCTCCACACACACACACACACACACACACACACACACACACACACACACACACACACACACACACACACACACACACACACACACACACACACACACACACACACACACACACACACTCAGTGGTTGAAGTGGGCCAGTGCTGATTAGTGATGCTATGGATATGCTTAAACCACCAATCTGAGCAGTATCCATTTGTCCAACTAGGTGGAAAATCCTCTAAAGTTGAATTAGGTGTACCTCAAGGTTTTGTGCTTAGACCCCGACTACTATTCGCTCTATGTTTCCCCCTGTTACTGTCACGACGACACATGACATGCATGTTCGTTGGGATGTTGATGACATTGGCCATGATCTGTTAGGAAGCTCCTTATAAAACAAGCGTTATACCAGGCAAGTCTGTTAGGAACTAATTCTGTATTCACAATGACGACCTGGCGAGTGGCAAGTGCAGGAAAGGTCCTGTCAAATATTGCCTTCCTTACAGAAAGAACACTTTCAGTAATTGACTACCCTCACTGAAACAGTAGCTTGGCTTTCCTTATTGGATTTTGAAAATGCAATACAGATGGTTAAATATGTTCACGACATACAGATGGTTAAATATGTTCACGACATACAGATGGTTAAATATGTTCACCACATACAGATGGTTAAATATGTTCACGACATACAGATGGTTAAATATGTTCACGACATACAGATGGTTAAATATGTTCACCACATACAGATGGTTAAATATGTTCACGACATACAGATGGTTAAATATGTTCACGACATACAGATGGTTAAATATGTTCACGACATACAGATGGTTAAATATGTTCACGACATACAGATGGTTAAATATGTTCACGACATACAGATGGTTAAATATGTTTACGACATACAGATGGTTAAATATGTTCACAACATACAGATGGTTAAATATGTTCACGACATACAGATGGTTAAATATGTTCACGACATACAGATGGTTAAATATGTTCACGACATACAGATGGTTAAATATGTTCACGACATACAGATGGTTAAATATGTTCACGACATACAGATGGTTAAATATGTTCATTATGTTGTTGGATGTTGTTACCTCACATCGATAGAAAACACATCTGGACCATGTTTTGAGTGCTTTAGGAATTCTGCTGTGTTGTCAGATGTTGGTTGAAAAAATACAATAAACCTTAATTTAGTTTGTAAGGAGATTTCAATTGATTGATTGAATGATTTGAGGAGTGTTTTATTGACTGCTGGTACTCTCCATGGGTTGTGTGGCGTATAGATTTAGTGGTTGATACATGTATCATCCCACCTGACAAACACAGTCCTGGAAACAGATGCAATTACCTCAGAAAGATGCACATTTACCATCATTGGACCATTAATCTATGGGTGCGTTCTGACGCCCAAATGGCTCTCTTTTCCCTATACTGTATAGTGCATTACTTTTGAACAGAGCCCTATTTACCCATGCAGCTGTACCTTACATATTGCACTACCTCTGACCAGAGTAGATAACCCGAATAGGGAAAAAGGTGCCGTTTGGATGCAAACTATAGTACAGATTGAATTACAGTTGGAATTGTATTATAATAAAATAGATATCCTTACCTACAGTAGTTCATGCAACTAAATGCCTTACTTCACCCACTTACCAGATGTTGGAGCATTGTGTATATATTTGCGCACACACAGTATGTTTGATTATATGTCATGCAGTTCTGATAGAGAAATTCATAAAACAGACCAAACAATAGTACAAGTAAAGTAACCTTGGCAAAACATAGAAGATTGAATTGCGGGCTGCTACTGTAGATTTACGTATTCAAATATTTATAGAATTTCTCTCCAGGGAGAGCATTAGTATTGGAACAAAAGGTTGCTGAGCGGGGGAGCATTGTAAATGATACTGCAAAACTTCCAACAAATACCCATTTAATGGTGACCTGCTGGAGAAGAAAAATGATGCAATATGTTCATGAGCTCAGGGCAGTGTAGCAGCTCAGCCTTATTCAATGCAACATTAACTTTTGCTGCTCTTGTAAAATAGAAACCCCTCCAGCATTCTGAAAGGGCTGTCTGTTATTTGTGACGCTGGTTGAAAGAGTGTGCGTGCGTGCGTGCGTGCGTGCGTGCGTGCGTGCGTGCGTGCGTGCGTGCGTGCGTGCGTGCGTGCGTGCGTGCGTAGGTGTGAATGCTTGCCTGCACAGAGATTGTTTTTACTTTAACCTTCATTTCTGACGGGAGACTAGCCAGAGGATATTGATCTGTGTGGAGCGTTTTATCAACAGAATTATATATTTAATATACTCACCCAGGTGAAACTACAGCTAATGACTATAGTGCACATTTTGTTGAAAGTTTTTACACAACTATAGTATTTTGAATTAGTAGACACCATTATGATCGTAACTCTGTGTGACGAGGAGACACTGCACACGAACGGAAAGCCAATGAGTGCGTCCCAAATGGTACCCTATTCCCTGGTCTAAATTAGTGCACCACATAGAGAATAGGATGCCATTTTGGGATACATACAAAATCTCTCTGCGATCATATAACCTATTATAAGGATTAACCAGATGAGCCCAGGAGGTGGTAGGGATGTGTTAAGGCAGTGTGATCAGCCCAGGAGGTGGTAGGGATGTGTTAAGGCAGTGTGATCAGCCCAGGAGGTGGTAGGGATGTGTTAAGGCAGTGTGATCAGCCCAGGAGGTGGTAGGGATGTGTTAAGGCAATGTGATCAGCCCAGGAGGTGGTAGGGATATGTTAAGGCAGTGTGATCAGCCCAGGAGGTGGTAGGGATGTGTTAAGGCAGTGTGATCAGCCCAGGAGGTGGTAGGGATGTGTTAAGGCAGTGTGATCAGCCCAGGAGGTGGTAGGGATGTGTTAAGGCAGTGTGATCAGCCCAGGAGGTGGTAGGGATGTGTTAAGGCAGTGTGATCAGCCCAGGAGGTGGTAGGGATGTGTTAAGGCAGTGTGATCAGCCCAGGAGGTGGTAGGGATGTGTTAAGGCAGTGTGATCAGCCCAGGAGGTGGTAGGGCTGTGTTAAACATGGCAGTAGGATCAGCCCAGGAGGTGGTAGGGCTGTGTTAAGGCAGTGTGATCAGCCCAGGAGGTAGTAGGGCTGTGTTAAACAAGGCAGTAGGATGAGCCCAGGAGGTGGTAGGGCTGTGTTAAGGCAGTGGGATCAGCCCAGGAGGTGGTAGGGCTGTGTTAAGGCAGTGGGATCAGCCCAGGAGGTGGTAGGGCTGTGTTAAGGCAGTGGGATCAGCCCAGGAGGTGGTAGGGCTGTGTTAATGCAGTGGGATCAGCCCAGGAGGTGGTAGGGCTATGTTCAACAAGGCAGTGTGATCAGCCCAGGAGGTGGCAGGGCTGTGTTAAACAAGGCAGTGTGATCAGCCCAGGAGGTGGTAGGGCTGTGTTCAACAAGGCAGTGTGATCAGCCCAGGAGGTGGCAGGGCTGTGTTAAGGCAGTGTGATCATCCCAGGAGGTGGCAGGGCTGTGTTAAGGCAGTGTGATCATCCCAGGAGGTGGTAGGGCTGTGTTAAACAAGGCAATGTGATCAGCCCAGGAGGTGGCAGGGCTGTGTTAAGGCAGTGTGATCATCCCAGGAGGTGGCAGGGCTGTGTTAAGGCAGTGTGATCATCCCAGGAGGTGGTAGGGCTGTGTTCAACAAGGCAGTGTGATCAGCCCAGGAGGTGGTAGGGCTGTGTTCAACAAGGCAGTGTGATCAGCCCAGGGTGTGGTGGGGCTTTGTTAAGGCAGTGTGATCAGCCCAGTAGGCTGTTGGATCATACTTTCTGCTTGCCTGATGATGAATGTGCTGTGTATTGAGTCGACATCACAAAATCAATAGTGTTCAAATTGAAACAGTATAGGGTTGTATTGATCTGCTGTGCTAAATCACAACGAGAAGCCTTTGATGCAGCTCTGAGACAGCTCCCCTCCTCCTTCTTCACCACTCCCTCCCTCCTCAACCCTCTTCCTCCTCTCCTCCCTCTCTCCCCCTCCTCCCATCACGGCACCCATTCAGTTTGAGCTTCACACTGATAAATCAAGTTGAAAATTGGATGTTAGAATTTTCTCCAGTGAGAGACTGATTTTCTCTGGCCCCTCCTCCCTCTGCTGCGACCCCCTGACCCTTGTCACTGGATTATAAAGTTCAGCATTGTCAAGAGAAAGGAGACGTCAAGGCAAGGCTGATGAATTCATTCTAGAATATTACACAGTGTCTTTAACTACCAGTCTTACACTATGATAATAACCATCCTTGAAGACAAGGCAAGTTTGTATTTATCCTCTTATTTACTGCTGTGTATGTTAATATCGTTTCTACTCTGTTTTCTGTTGAAATGGAAAGAACCTTTCACTCAGTCACATCTACCTCTGATCGACCTGCATTCTGCGAACTATCTTTTGTCTCATGCATTTATTCAAGTTTGGTACATACTGGGTTGCGTTGGTTAGAGCGTTGGACTTATAACCAAAAGGTTGCAAGATCGAATCCCCGAGCTGACAAGGTAAAAATCTGTCGTTCTGCCCCTGAACAAGGCAGTTAACCCACTGTTCCTAGGCCGTCATTGAAAATAAGAATTTGTTCTTAACTGACTTGCCTAGTTACATAAAGGTTAAAAAATAAAAAAAAGTGAGTAGTCTGCATTTCCATTGACACTAAAGGCCTCCCCTGTCCACCACTGTCTGCATCCCAAAAGGCACCCCGTTCCCTATATAGTGCACTAACTTTAACCAGAGCCCTGTGAACCATGGTAAAAAATATTACACGATGTAGGGAATAGGGTGCCATTTCAGATGCAACCCAGGCATTCCAACATGTTCCAACATGGCCGTCTTAACAGGATGTAGAGCAGGTGGAAGCAGAGAGACAGACATACAGACACAGACAGGACGTCCTTTGTTCCAAGGTGTCACTGTTGACATCAGTAGCTGACTAAATCCCCCCACCCCCCCTCTACAGACCTTAACCCAACCTGACTGAGCTATCGATTGTCAACATTGCAACATTGCTCCTGTATAATTACTTTTTCGGTAGCGGAAGGAATGGAGGAGAGAGCGGTGGCATATATTGATCCTTGGTGAGGGGAGTGGAACGGGCGTTTCCCTTGACTAACAGAGAGTTTCATCTCTCAGTCTCTGATGAATGGCAACACTTTGCCTGTGGATAATAACTTAGTGATGGAATGGACCCTTCAGTCACTGGCTGCCTGGCTAAGCACTCCGCTGTCTCGCCTCGCCGGGTTATCCATTCTAATAGCAGCTCTGACGAGGAGGAGAGGAAAGATTGTGGGGGGGAGAGGTAGATCAAGGTCTCTCTGGGTCCTGTGTGAAGGTATATGGAGGACCAGTGAATATGATCCTGCTGGACATGATGGTTCATTTAGCTATGTATATTCAAGAGGGGAAAACAACATATTTGTACTGGTAGTGAAGTTCCTTTGTTTTAGCTCTTCTTTTTCTGTCCGCTTGTATTTGTTGTTGACCTATTGTACAGCAGCTCCTCCCTGGGGGTGGAGTTAACCTTGCAGCCTGATAATTACCTCTGAAGGAGAGCATTCACACTATCATCAGTTATAGGGGGGCAGAGAGAGAGAAGAGAGAGCTGGGAGGTGAGCCCCACCTCTGATGAAAGATGAATGGTCTACAGCGCTGGCAGGGAGGGGTTCAGACGTACTAAAACTCTGCTGTAGACTGTAGTGTCACTGTTACTGACTGTCACTGACTGCAGTCTCACTGTTACTGACTGTAGTCTGACTGTTACTTACTTTAGTCTGACTGTAGTCTGACTGTTACTGATTGTATTCTGACCGTCACTGACTCTAGTCTCACAGTTACTGACTGTAGTCTCACTGTTACTGACTAGTCTGACTGATTCTGACTTTTACTGACTGTTACTGACTGTAATCTCACTGTTACTGACTGTAATCTCAGTGTTACTGACTGTCACTGACTGTAGTCTAACTGTTACTGACTGTAATCTCACTCTTACTGACTGTCACTGACTGTAGTCTGACTCTTACTGACTGTAGTCTGACTCTAGTCTGACTGTTACTGACTCTAGTCTGACTGTTACTGACTGTAGTCTGACTGTTACTGACTGTAATCTCACTCTTACTGACTGTCACTGACTGTAGCCTGACTCTTACTGACTGTCACCGACTGTAGTCTGACTCTTACTGACTGTAGTCCGACTGTATTCTGACTGTTACTGACTGTAGTCTGACTGTTACTGACTGTAGTCTGACTCTTACTGACTGTAGTCTGACTGTTACTGACTGTTACTGACTTTAGTCTGACTGTTACTGATGGGTATTGATGGTAGTCTTACTCTTAATGCGTTAATATGCATTCATTACACAAATTATCTTATTTCTGATGTATTGTTCGGCTGTTTTCTGAATTTACTTTGAAAAATTTAAATTGATACACCATCCATGGCCATATGGTTTCCAGTTGCCTCATGTTGATGTGCAGTTTTATTTAGCTGTGTCTGTCTGTTGATGTAGAAGAATGTGTCACCATGGTGATCAAAGACAGTCAGTGATATAGTACACTGATTGACAGACATTGTTTTGTTTTCAGACTTTTTTAGCCAATTAGATGGCTGAATGTTTTCTATACCTGACCGGTTGAAACCTTTCTATCCGCAGGGATATGTCATCTACGCTGCCTGTTTTGGGAGACGTTTGAAAGCCGATGTTGAATGTTTCTGTATTGAACGTGTTAAAAAATATCAGTATAGTACTGCATGGTTTTTGAGTGATATGGGGGTTTCAGAAGTGTAATGGTTTGGTAGATGATTTGTTTTTGAGAGACCATCATGCAGTACTTCCTAGGGTTGCAAAATTCTGGTAACTTTTCCAAAATTCTCAGGTTTTACAGAAATCCAAGTTGGAAAATCACAAGGGAATAAGCAGGAAATCCAGTATTTGTAGAAAACCTGAGAATTTTGGGGAAATTCAGAGCAGAATGGTTTAGTGTGTCATGGTAATACTGACCAGTGAATCATGTTAACAGTGACCCGAGCCTAAACCATTGACAGACCATAGACAATGAATAGCTTCCTCTCATTGGTAGATGGACAGTGTGGACGGAGGAGAGAAGAAAGACCATTTGTTCTCAGAAGGACTTAATCTGAGAGCTCTGGAGTGTGTTTAGTGTCAGTGTCACGCGGGGCTTGGGGCGCAGAGTGTGGGGCGCAGGGCTCGGGGCGCAGGGCAGGGCACCCCCTTCACAGGACAGGGTGTGTGTGGTGAGACACTAACCAGTCCTGCCTCTTTAAATAGACTAGACACTGATTACTGCTATTTATTATAATTATCCCCCAGTCTCAAATGGAAGCATTTAAAGAGAATATAATTGTGTTTTATTGAATCTTTTTTTGTCCTCTCTGTCAGGACAAACTGGCTGATGCTGAAACCATTATAGTTCTGTTCTAATTAAAACTTAGATAGTGCTGTCCGAACTAAAACATGGTTAGTTCTGTTCTAACTGAAACGTGGTTAGTTCTATTCTAACTGAAACATGGTTAGTTCTGTTCTAACTGAAACATGGTTAGTTCTGTTCTAACTGAAACATGGTGTAATGATTGTCGTCGGGAGAAGGAGAGGAGGACCAAAGTGCAGCGTGGTACGTATCCATAATACTATTAATAAAGATGAACAGGCGAAAAAAAACAACAAAACGACCAATGAACAGTTTTGAAAGGTGCAACAAACACTAAACAGAAAATAACCACCCACAAACACAGGTGGGAACAGGCTACCTAAGTATGGTTCTCAATCAGAGACAACGATAGACAGCTGCCTCTGATTGGGAACCATACCAGGCCAAACACATAGAAATACAAAACAAGGACAACATAGAACACCAGACATAGAATGCCCACCCAAACTCACGCCCTGACCAACCAAAATAGAGACATAAAAATGATCTCTAAGGTCAGGGCATGACACATGGTTAGTTCTGTTCTAACTAAAACATGGATAATTCTGTTCTAACTGAAACATGGACAATTCTGTTCTAACTGAAACATGGATAATTCTGTTCTAACTGAAACATGGTTAGTTCTGTTCTAACTGAAACATGGATAATTCTGTTCTAACTGAAACATGGTTAGTTCTGTTCTAACTGAAACATGGTTAGTTCTGTTCTAACTGAAACATGGTTAGTTCTGTTCTAACTTAAACATGGTTAGTTCTGTTCTAACTGAAACATGGCTAATTCTGTTCTAACTGAAACATGGATAATTATGTTCTAACAAACATGGATAATTATGTTCTAACAAACATGGTTAGTTCTGTTCTAACTGAAACATGGTTAGTTATGTTCTAACTGAAACATGGATAATTCTGTTCTAACTGAAACATGGATAATTATGTTGGAACAAACATGGTTAGTTCTGTTCTAACTGAAACATGGTTAGTTATGTTCTAACTGAAACATGGATAATTCTGTTCTAACTGAAACATGGTTAGTTCTGTTCTAACTGAAACATGGATAATTCTGTTCTAACTGAAACATGGTTAGTTCTGTTCTAACTGAAACATGGTTAGTTCTGTTCTAACTGAAACATGGTTAGTTCTGTTCTAACTGAAACATGGTTAGTTCTATTCTAACTGAAACATGGTTAGTTCTGTTCTAACTGAAACATGGATAATTCTGTTCTAACAAACATGGTTAGTTCTGTTCTAACTAAACATGCTTAGTTCTATTCTAACTGAAACATGGATAATTCTGTTCTAACTGAAACATGGTTAGTTCTGTTCTAGCTGAATGATTGTCCCTCCAGAGGGTTATGGTTCATATACAGTAGAACTATCTGTATGATCTCACTAGAAATAAACATGTTAGAAATAAACATCAGAACCATGGTCCAGTTTACCGCCATGTTTGAAGAACACTCTGGAGTGAACACTCTTAACTGGGTCTTTGACAACGTGGTCAGCTGTAATGGTTTGTTGATATAATGGTTTGTTGTTTTTCTCACAGAGATATGACCTTGATGGGGGGCAGCATACAACAGCCAGGCACTAGAGATGGAATGTGTCTCAAATGGCACCCTATACCCTATGTAGTGCACTACTTTTGACCAGGACCCATATGGCTTTTGTAAAATAGGGTGTAATTTTGGACGCAAACGTGGAGTGAGGTGAGAATAACCTGACAGGCTGGATACAGACAGTTTCTCCGTCTCTGCTGCCTGCTACTCTGTCTGTCTTTCTGAGTGGGTGCTAGTTATTGTAGCTGTGCTTTGACATACAGTGTTATAAGTAGTTATTGTAGCTGCACTTTGATGGACAGTTCAGCCTTAAACAAGCCTCTAAGATTATCTGCAGGCAGCAAAGTGCAGGCCTGACAGACACCAAGTATTAGTATTAGCCTGCCCTATTCCTCCCTTCCTCTCCTCCTTCTCTCCTCTCCGATGAATAATCTCAATGGAAAATGGGAGGAAGTAGAGTCGTGTCATTGGTACAGAGTTAAGTCACTATACCACTATATATAACTATACTTTACTACTATACTATAACTATACTATATCACTATACTATAACTGTCCCCAGTGCCAATACAAGCCTAGTTCATCACTACAAACCAGCTCCCACTGTCCTAGATTGGGCTGTATTTGTGCTGGAAAATTGTTTTCAATCCTTTTATTTCCCTCTTCACCGTTTTATTTTGAGTCATGGCTGTCAGGTTTTACTGCCTTTTACAAACAGAACACATTCCCTGTGGAGCGGGGGTGTTAAATCTGTCTGTCTCCACAGCCTCGAGACACACACACATACACAAACACACACACACACACACACACACACATACACATACACATACACATACACATACATACATTCCGAAGATATGGGATTTGAATACACAGAGGAGAAAGAGAGAAGATAGTATTTTTACACATTTATTGTGCTGCACCTACAATCTTAAAGCTTCTGTGAATAATGGCCACCATGTTTCCTCTTGGTTATCAGGTCTGGAAAATTAGCTTTTAAAATGCAGTTTGAAATCCATTTGTGTGATTGATGTGTGACAGGGCTAATAAATTTAGCCAGTTTCTGGGAGGCTTGGCCTCAGTCATTCTTTATGCCTGTCATGAATCCCCACTATGAGTGGAGAACAGGGGAGTGGAGAGCCAGTCAGTCCTCCTCACAGATCCCATTGAGATAAACTGGCTGTCACTGCCTCGCACTTTACAGTCTCTATTGACGAAATGTTCAGTATATTCCAAGGACGCGCCTAGTCAAAGGATTTGATTCACTATTTTGTATTTACCCTTATATCATTTAGTAGTATTTGTCTGTTTCTACATATCTAATGTTAGCCTAACATCAATAGAAGACCTTAGCTGGCAGACATTTACTAAATCTTTGTTTTAGTATCAAACAGACTTTGTAACCCGCCTGGAGTACATCTGTGTCTGAAGCTGTTCTAGCGTCACATTATTTCCCAGCATGCATTTCTCTAGCTCATGCATGAAATGAAGCTTTGTTGTGCTCATATTGGATTCAGCAAAGCAGAGAAGACATATAGCTTCAGATGCTGGAGAATATCGGACATGTCCTATTAGATGGATTTGAGTGAATTTATCGATGAGAACTTCACAGTTTTAACACCTCTCAGTTTGCAATCTGTCTTAGTTTCCTTCTCTCTTACTCTGCTCCGAATATACTCTTGGAATACTCTTAGAATACCATCAATACACTTACAATACCATCGGTACACTCAGAATACCATTAGTACAATCAGAATATCATCAAATTCAATACACTTACAATACCATCAGTGCACACAGAATACCATCAGTATACTCAGAATACCACACAGACTACCAAAAATTACAAAATAAATACAGATTTGGTCACACAAAAAACAAATAAAAACCCCCCAGCCCTGAATACTTTCAATACACTCACAGACTGAGAGAGGAATGATGTCGCTCTCTGTCTCTCTCACCTTGGTCTCTCTCTGGGGCTGTGTCCCAAATGGTACCATATTCCCTATATAGTGCACTACTTTTGACCAGAGCCCTTAGAAGTCTAGTGTTTTAGATGTGTGTGTGAGCTAACTGAGTTAGCCCCCTATGGGAGCCATTCCCCAGAGCCCCCCAGCGCCAGACCATCCAGTCTGCCTCCCAAATAGCATTCCATATATAGTGCACTTCTTTAGATCAAGGCCCATAGTATAGGGTATGCATAGGGTGCCATTTGGAAGACATCCCGAACCACCCACACTGAGCTGCCTGGCCCAGCCTCCTTCAGTACAGCAGGTTGGCACGAAGGTCCAGAACCTGTCTGGTGCCAACCACACGGTTTAGAGTATCACTCGCCCCTCTCTCCTTCTCCTCTCTCTCCCTTTCCTCCTCCTCCTCATCTTTCTCTTTCTCCTTTTCATTCACTACTAAACCACCTCCAAAGTGAAAGCATATGGTGGGGGATGAGGTTGGGGTGGGGGATGAGGTTGGGGGGGGGGGGGGTCAGGGGGAGAGAAATCATCATGTTTGCTTGGTTAATCAATCCTTGTAATGTTGGGGTTGGTTTGTTGAACGTTTGATTCGTATTAGCTAGATACAAATGAAAACATTTTGGCTTGCAGTTTAGGTTGCTGTACACAAATGATTATCAAATCTCATGCATCATATGTGTTTAATGTGTTTAATACGGTGTAGAGGAAATGTTCAAAGCAGCTCCTTCCTCCCCCACCGCGGTTGGCAGTTTATTTGTAGTGGGAATTAGGGGTTATAATCTGTAACAGTAATCTCTCATCTGCCTTCAGTGGATTTCCATTTTTCTGGCTGTGTAATCTAGCGTTTACAATATAATTTACGTGGATTCGCCTCTCCACCTACTGACATCTCTGTTCTTCTGCTTCAAGCCTGCCGGGAGACTGACATACAGGGGACAAGCTCTAGGCACACTGATACTCTGCACACACACACACACACACACACACACACACACACACACACACACACACACACACACACACACACACACACACACACACACACACACACACACACACACACACACACACACACACACACACACACACACACACACACACACACACACACACACACACAGTTGATTGATGCTTAACTGAGACTGAGCTCTCGTGGCTGTCAAAGGCCTGCTAAGTCTCCTGAGCCTTCAGCTTACTGACAGTTGTAGATATTATATTCATATTATATTCATAGAACGGTTTGGTGATGTGATCCCCTTGTAACAAGTTAATCTGTTTAGACTGACTCAATTTTGGGGGGGACTATACAATGGTAGCCCTGGCTGCTAGCCAGATTGCCAAAGCTGGAGGTGGATTGGTAACTGGGCAGCTGTCTGGGTTGATGTTGTTGTTCTTGTTTTTGGTGGTGGTAATACATTCTGACTGGATCATTTTTAAGGTGGAGGTGGAGGCATCATTTTAAAATGTTTCTGTACTGGTAAAAGGAAAATGAAAGAGCCCTGGCCGAAAGTAGGTCGCTATACACTGAGTGTACAAAACATTAGGAACTGCTCTTTCCATGATATCGACTGACCAGGTGAAACCAGGTGAAAGCTATGATCCCTTATTGATGTCACTTGTTAAATGCCCTTCAATCATTGTATATGAAGGGCAAGAGACAGGATAAATAACGATTTCTAAGCCTTGAGACAATTGAGACATGGATCGTGTATGTGTGCCATTCAGAGGGTGAATGGGCAAGACAAAATTTAAGTGCCTTTGAACGGTGTATGGTAGTAGGTGTCAGGCACACAGGTTTGAGTGTGTCAAGAACTGCAACGCTGCTGGGTTTTTCACACTCAACAGTTTCCTGTGTGTATCAAGAATGGTCCACCACCCAAAGGACATCCAGGCAAGTTGACACAACTGTGGGAAGCATTGGAGTCAACATGGGCCACCATCCCTGTGGAATGCTTTTGACACCTTGTAGAGTCAATGCCCCAATGAATTGAGGCTGTTCTGGTGGCAAAGGAGGGTGCAACTCAATATTAGGAAGGTGTTCCTAATGTTTTATACACTCAGTGTATAGGGAATATGGTGCCATGTGGGACACGGTCAGAGGAGCAGGAGGACTGTGTAGTTCCTCACTCTGGTCTAGATGGAGAGGATGAAGATGAAGCACATGGTCCATTGATGTGACTGAGGATCTTCTCAGACCAAACTGTCATCTGCTCTACTTTAATCATCACTCTCTCCCTCACTCCATATTTCTCTCCACAGCTCCGTTTAGAGTACGTAAATGACTTGCAGTGATTTTCTACTTTTAGTTCCCCTTGAATGAAACACAAAGCCTTTGAAATGTGTCCAGCCAGAGCTGCACTTAGTAACCTGATGCTGGGCCAACTGCTTAATGGTTTGCATTAGCTGCAAGCAATAAAATTATCCTCCTTCCCAGGTCCTCCCTGCAAATGTTGGAATAATCATTTTTACCAAGATGGTTACCACATGCTGGAGCTGTTCCCTTCTTTCTCTCCGGTTTTTAAGGCTCTAATTCGCTGTTATTAATAATGAATAAAAATGCAATTTTCTTTTGGGTTGCCCCAGGGCTCTGGGAATCATTTCAATGAATATTTCAACACATTATTTTAATCATGGCTCCACATACACACACACAGGGAGGGAGTGTTCTCAGACCCACCCCATCATTATTAAACCCCATGTTGCTGCCTCCCTCCTTCCCACCTTCCCTCCATCCCTCCCTGCCTCCATGCCTCCGTCCCTCCATGCCGCCCTCCTCTCCCTGCCTCCCACCCTCCTTTCACTCTCTCCCTCCTTCTCTCCCTGCCTCCCTCCATCCCGCCCTGTCTCCCTCCCTGCCTGTGTTGAGAGTCCTACCTCTCTGATTTACAAGTCTTGTTAAAAAACATAGTTAAAAAGGAGGCAAGCTGGGCCATTTAGACTTGTAATTTGATGCTGTATTTGTTAATGGGAGTGTTAGTGATTTATAGTGTAGTGGCTTCTGCTGCTGCTGCTGTGGGGATGGATCCTGGTGTGGTGCTGTGTGTGTACTTTATGTAGTGTGTGTGTGTGTGTGTGGGGGGGGGGGGGGGGGGGGGTGCGCGTGCCTGCCTGCCTTCATGCGTGCGTTCATGCGTGTATTCTAACCTGCTCTCAGTCTAACCTGTCTATCTGTCTTTCTCTGTCTAGCCTGTCTCTCTCTCTCTGTCTGTCTCTGTTTAACCTGTCTCTCTCTGTCTCTCTCAGTCTAACCTGTCTATCTCTGTCTGTCTGTCTCTCAGTCTAACCTGTCTATCTCTGTCTGTCTCTCTCTCAGTCTAACCTGTCTCTCTCTCTCTGTCTGTCTCTCAGTCTAACCTGTCTCTCTCTCTGTCTGTCTCTCAGTCTAACCTGTCTATCTCTCTCTGTCTGTCTCTCAGTCAGCTGAATGACTTCTGGCGTCTGGATTACTGGGAGGATGACTTACGGAGGAGGCGGAGATTCGTACGGAACCCCTTTGGCTCCACCCACCTGGACATCCCCTGCAAGATGCTGGACGACTATGGTTAGTCAGCATGCTCCTGGCTGATTGATTGATTGAATTAATTGATTGATTGATGTGTGGTTGAAAACTGTAGCAAGCAACCCTAATTCAACAGTTTTCCTTGTCGGCTATAATGATATCTGCTTCTGACGTGTCCTCTATTCTACAAGGTATGTAGAAGTAACTAGTCTACTGATGGAATACTCAGTGGTTAGGGTTAGGGTTTGGGTGATACATGACAGGGTTAGGGTGATACATGACAGGGTTAGGGTGATACATGACAGGGTTTGGGTGATACATGACAGGGTTAGGGTGATACATGACAGGGTTAGGGTGATACATGACAGGGTTAGGGTGATACATGACAGGGTTAGGGTGATATATGACAGGGTTAGGGGTATACATGACAGGGTTAGGGTGATACACGACAGGGTTAGGGGTATACATGACAGGGTTAGGGTGATACATGACAGGGTTAGGGTGATACATGACAGGGTTAGGGTGATACATGACAGGGTTAGGGGTATACATGACAGGGTTAGGGGTATACATGACAGGGTTAGGGTGATACACGACAGGGTTAGGGGTATACACGACAGGGTTAGGGGTATACATGACAGGGTTAGGGTGATACATGACAGGGTTAGGGTGATACATGACAGGGTTAGGGTGATACATGACAGGGTTAGGGTGATACATGACAGGATTAGGGGTATACATGACAGGATTAGGGTGATACATGACAGGGTTAGGGTGATACATGACAGGGTTTGGGTGATACATGACAGGGTGTGGGTGATACATGACAGGGTTAGGGTGATACATGACAGGGTTAGGGGTATACATGACAGGGTTAGGGTGATACATGACAGGGTTAGGGTGATACATGACAGGGTTTGGGTGATACATGACAGGGTTTGGGTGATACATGACAGGGTTAGGGTGATACATGACAGGGTTTGGGTGATACATGACAGGGTTAGGGTGATACATGACAGGGTTAGGGTGATACATGACAGGGTTAGGGTGATACATGACAGGGTTTGGTTGATACATGACAGGGTTAGGGTGATACATGGCAGGGTTAGGGTGATACATGACAGGGTTAGGGTGATACATGACAGGGTTAGGGTGATACATGTTAGGGTGATACATGACAGGATTAGGGTGATACATGACAGGGTTAGGGTGATACATGTTAGGGTGATACATGACAGGGTTAGGGTGATACATGACAGGGTTAGGGTGATACATGACAGGGTTAGGGTGATACATGACAGGGTTTGGGTGATACATGACAGGGTTAGGGGTATACATGACAGGGTTAGGGTGATACATGACAGGGTTAGGGTGATACATGACAGGGTTAGGGTGATACATGACAGGGTTAGGGTGATACATGACAGGGTTAGGGTGATACATGACAGGGTTTGGGTGATACATGACAGGGTTAGGGGTATACATGACAGTAGCCGCGGTCTCTCTCCACACAGTACAATGCTGTCATTCATAATGTTGTATGACCCCAGACAACCACTGGGTTCTTCTCACTGTCAAGGCCAGCCTTATAAAGTGAGGAGCTTTAGAGGGTCTCAGTGTCCTC